>NC_055970.1:22261244-22271244 GCF_018492685.1 Alosa sapidissima | reverse complement strand
TTTTATATGGTGATTTTATAACTGGACAGACCGCATGTCACTGACACGTAACATTTAGTGTAAGCAGAAAGAATGAAAGGATACACTTCTTTATGCCATGGGTAAATAATTTGTTGAATTAAAGTTTTAATGTCTTAAAATGTAGAAGTGGTTTTGTCAACTACAGGTAAAGTCATATTTTTCTCGTTCTATGCCACAAATAGAACACCCCCCCCCCCCCCTTCCCTTTCCATTTATTCACTATAATACATAGTTCATTAGTAACGGAACTAAACAGCCAACTGCACCAAACAAACAGCATTTCACTGCATCCACAGAGACTTAAGTTCACACTTACTGTAATATTGGATTGACTAGTAGCAGCATGATACTGCCCAGGTGTTGGAAGGATGAGATCTCCAGATGCCAAAGATAAGAAAGGCTTTCATTGCACGATATCGATCTCTCACTGGCCCATTTCTTTCACTGTTTTGATAGAAAAGAAAGTGCAACTATGCTATTGTGTGTGTGTGTGTGTATGTGTGTGTGTGTGTGCGTGTGTGTGCGTGTGTGTGTGTGTGTGTGTATGTATGTGTGTGTGTGTGTGTGTGTGTGTGTGTGTGTGTCTCTCTCTCACTCTGCCGTTTTTGTGCGTTAAGAGTACATATAGATTATTACATCTAATCCTTGATGTTATCTACAGTCACTGTGTAGGGGGGCGTTTGTGTGCCAGTGCACGTATGAGAGATAATGTTAAAGATATGATTGTGTGTCCAATGCTTTTCCACTAACTGAGAGAAATGTACAACCTTAATTTGCCATTAACTGTAGTTGTCTTCACCCTTCAGCCTTGCAGTGGTGCACTTTATAAGCACAATGAGCACAATGACCTTGCTAAGTTTGATGACACTGAATTCAGTTATGCTGTATAAAATCAGAGTACTATTACATTTTGACTCCAATAGCGTGCATGCATTTGTGTCTGTGTGTGTGTACAGTACATGCATGTGTGTGTGTGTGTGTGTGTGTGTGTGTCTGTGTGTGTGTACATGAATGTGTGTGTGCATGCGTGTGTGTGTGAGTGTGTGTGTTTGTGTGAGTACTTCCCAGGCTTTGTCATGTGCCACTCTCTCCCACTAGTCCTGTAGTATAGCCGTGCTATTATAGTAGAGTGGATAGATGGCAGCGGCATGGCATAGATGGCAACCCCAGATTGTCCAACAGGCCATTCTGAAAGAAAGTCTGTGTCTGTGATCAGCCATACAGATGCAGTAGGACACATTAAGTGGCATTGCGTTTCAGCCAGTCCATGCAGCTAAAGATCCACATAATAACTCTCTCAAAGTAGCAGCCTGTGTGGAGGACCTTGGGTCCCATTCTTAATCCTTCATTGTAATGCATGCGGCATCCTTGTGAGAAAAAAGTGAGTGAAATGGAGGTGAGTGAAATGAAATGAGCACTTTAAGCTGCAGGTTCTTTGCCAATTACCTGCAGGCTCCCTGTTTCAATCTAGAGCCTCTATACAGACCGACACCTTTGTTGAGAGGTGGCCGATGAATACCTGCCCGTGTTCAACCTTCGCCTATTTTAGACGGAGTGTAGTTGAGGTCAAGCTTTGTTGCATTGTGATCGTCACACGCATTCCTCACAATGCATTGCCATCGACAACTCGCAAGGGATGGCCAAGGAACACACAAAGGCATGGCAGGGTCTGGTGCAATTTCTAACCGGAGGACGCCTATTAGGAAAGAGTGGCCATGCAGAGAGTGCCCAACAAATGTACAAGTGCCTCAGAGCAAGGCAGCTGTGACCAGTTTGATGGCCCATTGAATCACTTTAGACAACTTCAAGCTTCACATCCGGCCATTTCTTTTTCTTTAGGCGCCTCATGGGATTCAGATGAATGTATTGCATCAGTCCTGTCTCTGGCATTTGCCATTCAACGATGAGTGACATCCCTGTCCATGGTTAGACACCACTGTACACCTGTGTGGAGCCTCAGATGGTGTTAGCCTTGCTGTTTGGCTTCCTCCACAGAGGACAGGACGAGGGTGATGGATGCGGGCCGTGCCACTGTCTGGACCATATCCTGTCCTTTCCGTCCCCCAGTCAATAACACCACATTGCTAATTTGGACCTTTATCACAGCTGTTTCCTCTGTAAGTGTGATTTTTAACTGCACTCTTTGCAGTGCCTTTTGTGGTCAGTGTGAGAGAGTACATACACACACACACACACACACACACACACACACACACACACACACACACCAGGGAGCGCCGGGGCCCATGGGAGCCCTCTGCATTGTGCCGGGCTGATTGGATTATTTACAGTGCCGAGCTACTCCTCGTTAACCTGTCCAGCCTGGGGCTCCATAACCGAGGCTCCCCTCCCCATTGGCCTGCGTTTGTTGCCTGGGAAAGTGGGCATGGATCTGTTGGGAAAAAAGAACAGCATCATGATGAGGACTAATGCAAAGAGAGGGATGAAGAAGGGTAGTGTGTGTGTGTGTGTGTGTGTGTGTGTGTTTGTTTGTGTGTGTGTGTATGTGTGTGTGTGTGTGTTTGTTTGTGTGTGTGTGTGGTGTGTGTATGTGTGTGTGTGTGTGTGTGTGTGTGTGTGTGTTTGTGTGTGTTTGTTTGTGTGTGTGTGTATGTGTGTGTGTGTGTGTGTGTGTGGTGTCCTATAAGGCATTGTGCTTTCTGAAACAGTAAATCATGTGGAGAGCTTTCAACCTGCCTTCAGGAATCACAACACACCTGACAGTGTGTCAAGGTGATAAATGTACAATTAGACATTGGTTTAAAAAAAGAGAGAAAAAGGAGAGTGACTGTCCACCTGCACGCCAATCAGCCCTCTGTACCGCAGCCATTGCAGTCCCACACAGCAACACTGAACAACATCTGTGTGTGTCATTAGCACCACTGACTAAATGAGGATAGGAAGGATTCTCATGTTTTGTATGCGTTTGAAATCAGCACAAACCGCAGGTTAGCCGTGCAGACTCACAAAGGAAACCCTAAATGTGAGTTGAACTTGCACAGGAAACCCTAAAGGTGAGTTGAACTTGTTTGCATTGGATTTCAATGTGACTTAATGAAAAATGGTATTTGAGTTGTGCGTTGCAAATTTAATGCCTCCAGACATTGAACTCTTGTCATGAAATGTCAGAGTCACACATTGTCAGCCCAGAACGTGGAATGCCTCTCCATCACTTGTGCAGAGAGCCAGAGACCCTGACATGCTGGCGCGTATCTCTGCTTCCTGAACTCGGCGTTGTCATGTCAACCTCCTCTTTCTTACCGTGCCAGGAACGCCACTCCGGGCTGACTGTTTGTCTGTTAAATCAGGCAGTTTATCTGGCGCGGGCGTGGGGTACGTGGGACAGGAAAAGGTAGCCCGCAGGACCGGAGAGACTTTTGATGGATCGCTCGACTTCCCCCTTTAGAGCCGGCTGTGATGAATGGCGCGGCACTCTGCAAAAACACAGCAGCTGCATGGTGAGATAAGCGGCCAACACAAAGAGCAGGCGACCCACTGTACTGTACTAATTAACCTCGGCTGCTCTCGTGCACTCTGGGGAGGAACGACGAGCCCCTGGCTTCTCTCGCTTTTTGCCCTCTTCTTACCCTTTTTACACTCACGCACACAATGAGCCTGCGACTGTCTCACGCACAGTCATTTAGCATCACTGTGGGGGCTGTGCTGTGTTTGGTGATCTGGATTTACTAGAGAGAGAGAGAGAGAGAGACTACGGACTACAGTTGAAAATTAGCCTGCTGGCTAACACTGGCACATTTACAGAAATGTTGATCAATGTGCACTGTCCTTTAAATAAATAAAATAAAAAATAAAAATTAAAAAAAGAGAGATGAGCATTGAGGAGAGTTTTCTTCAAAGGATAACTTGTTGAAAGTTGAACATATTTGTACCAAAGAACTAAAGCTTGTTCACAGTTGGCTTATGATGCAACACACCAAAAGTTCTCTAGAACATGGGTAAGAATGGGTATGGCACTGACAGGGTTATTAGTTTCTGTTTGTGTGTCTTCATTTCTACCATCTTGATATAATACAATATGACACAATACAAAATTTGAAGACCTTTACAGGGTGATAGGCCTATACAGTATACCTCAACTTATAGAGTATACAAGCTACTCTGGGAAGACATCCAGTTATATTTCACAATGCATAGTTGCACCCCAACCAGGTCAAAGATGCCATATGTGCATTAGCGATTGTTTTATGTCTCTGACTTTAAGAGCGCAGAGTGTCTCAGATTTGTAGATGTGCTGTGAATGAAGGGGAATGAGCATGACAGCCAGACCCAAGCCAACAGAGCATTTCTGAGGATCATGCAAGAAATATGCAGATCAATTATAAGACAATCTGAACCTTAACCCTACACATTACATATGTTCTTTGTTCTTTCCCTGCATGTCCTCAGTTAAGCCCTTGATGAAGGCAGCCTCATAGCTTTGCACGCCGGCTTTTATGGACTGTCAGACTCCTGAGTCCAGATCGGTTGGCTTTGACAAGGCCAAGAGTTCAGGGAACCATAGAATGAAATTGCGTGCTGACATATAATGTAACCAAGGTAAGCTCACACACACACACACACACACACGCACACACACACGCACACGCACACGCACACACACACGCACACACACACACACACAAGCACACACACCATGTTTTACAGTCTACATTCTCCCCACCACACAGTAAATTTACAGTAAATGCACTAACAAGTAGTAAGTGGGTAGAGTGTGTGTCAGTACAAATGTGCACAATGGTTTGTCACTCATCCCAGAACCATTGAACCAGACTTTTGTCTGCAAATAGGTCTTTGAAAATGAATCTTACTCCACAGTAGCAGACAAGCCTGACTCTTAATATGTTATTGATTAATCATCGTTGGCATGGCCTTGTCACTGTAACTCTATGCTTAGACTGTCACTATATTCTGTCCATTTATGTTGAGATGGACACAGCATGCTACTTGTTTTTACGCTCCTCTTGTTTACTCGTTGTTTCAGTATAGCTACTGAAAGAGATTGCTTTGATCTGTCTGATTTAGAAGTATAGATTTAACCCATTTCTAAATCACTGCAGAGTAATGGGCTTTGGCATACAGGCTGTGGGCAAAGTAGACGAGAAAAACAAATGTCTGTTCTGCAAATGTGCTTGGTTTAATTGTAGCGGTACGAAATGAAACTCCCTTTGGTGGTTTGGATTGGAAACATGTGCTGAAGTGTTTCACGGCACTGATGTAAGAATTCCATTTCGGAGGCTCTCCTGCCCCCTCTCGCTCGCTACACAAACAGAGCACGCCCACGTCCTCCATCACCGTCCACTCCCACTGCCCGACACGCCAGGGCAGCACAGAGGCAGGCAGCCCGGGAGATGTGTGGTACACAGTACGTCAGAGCGTGGCTGCTAATGTTCACAGCAGCGCTGTGTGTGTGTGTGTATGTGTGTAAGTGTGTGTATGCATCTGTGTGGGTGTGTGTGTGTGTGTGTGTGTGTGTGTGTGTGAGAGAGAGAGAGAGAGAGAGAGAGAGAGAGAGAGAGAGAGATTTAACATGTTATAGCAAGTGCAGTTTCCCAAAGTTTATGGTGTTAATGTAGGAAAAAACACATGCTGTTATTTGAACTCTAAGGCTTTCTTTCGCCGTATATTCTTATTGTTGCCAGATGTGAATGCTCTCTGAAATACATGCACCGTTTTGTGGATGTATGAAATACTAGGAGGCCCGCCAGAGGGTCTTATGAGGAAATATGTTATAGCATGTGCGAGCACATCCACCAAGCTATGGTAAAATACTGGGGCCGCCCTTGAAAAAGATGATTAAATTAAGTCAGAAAAAAAAAATGAAATCACATCAGCAACAATAAAACATGGGTGATTTACGTTTGCCAGATCCCGTCTAAAATATCACAGCGGCTGCGTAATTTGAACAAATGCTGAACTTTGAGTCTAGCACCATAACTCCTAATTAGAAACATCTGTGCAGTTGGCAGGGAGGGGATGAGCGAGCTGCACTTTGCAGGCTTAAATCAGGCCTGCCCTGTCAGGTGCACGAAATCCCTGTCATGACCGGCAAATGTCCTGCACGATTTGATATCTAATTTACGGGCTGTAAATCTCATTTCCCCTCATGGAATGGCTGGAGTCAACATCATTGTGTGATCTGCATTGAACACTGAACATTCGTAAAGCATGACTCATATCATGATTGTGCAGGAGTACTCAAACTGTGACCAATAGGAGACTTTTTATCATAGCACACCATTTTGAAGCCAATTCTATGTAAATGCACTTCACAACTTGAACTGATTTTTTCCACATAATTTTCCTTTCTATGAATTTCTCTACAAGGAAATACAATTTTCCTTTTCTTGTTTTTTTTTTGTGTTTGCCACAATAAGTATTCCTCAGGGGTTATTTAGTTCAGAGTTCATTGATTACTCTTGAGAATCAAACCAAGGTAATCATGTCATTGCAGGCCCGGAAAAATATTGACATTTGTCACGTTAATCTATCTTCTCTTAAAGTATGCTACACACGTTCGCATTCTATGCCTAACACCGCAGCCTCTGCATGGGTTGTTCTCCCCTCCCAAGAAAAGTTAACTGGTTGGATCCATATAGCCCGTCTTTCATAAAAAGTTTTCTCAGATAGCCTACCAGCCGGGCCGGTGTTACATGGCAACTGGCTCCCATGTTAACTGGCTGCGTTGATGACGTTTCATGATTGATGACAAGTCTTTGACAGATGTGGCCGCTTGCAGATTTCTCACTTTCTGATATACTAGAGACGCACACAAATATGCATGACATGTTTAAAAGTCAAAATTGTATGTAGTACTACATGCATTGGACCATGAATATGCCACCCTAAAAACCAACACCTAAATTAACTCCACGTGGGTATCAAACCACGAATAAATTGACCTGTTTTCTTGGTAATAGCGTCTATCCACTTGCGCCACGAACCAGCTGACAGTACTCACAGAAATTGACTTCAGTTGTATGATTAAAAGAAGTCAGCTAACGTTATTATAATTGTAACAAGTTAACATAGCTGTTCATGTTATCTGGCAACCATGCTATCATGCTACCGTTGCCCAAGCCATTTAGTAGGCCTTTAAAGTATCATATGGTTAAGTTTTGCAAATGTTTCACTGAGGTTAGTGAAACCCCTACCTGAAGTGTCTGTAGAGCCACATGAACGTCAGCAAATAAATTAAATTAAAATGTGCTGCCTAATTGTGTATCCTTTTGTCCAGCCTATTCTTTTAAGAATTCAGTTCATGAAACACAGGCATTGAAACGCACATTGCAAAGTCTATAACGTGTCAATATTTTACACAAACTTTGAGCACAGGGAGAGTCAAAACTCTTAGGCTTATAGGCTATTAACATTAATGTTGCTGACATGTAAACATGGGTTTGATGTTTTTTTGATACTTCATTTCCCAATTTATGAGTTGGTGCTTCTCCTGTGGCGCAACAGGTTAATGCCTTTACATTGCTTTTTCACGCAGTCGACATGGGTTCAATCCTCCTCATCACACGTTTTTTTTTTATTATTATTTATTTATTTTTAGACCAGCAACGCTTCCTCAATTTAGGCTACAGATACTAGGTGGCCACAGAGAGCCTGACCAGCAGTCAGTGAAATGTTTGAAAACTTAACCATGATACTTTGAAGACCTACTGGCTTGGGCAACTGCTGTAGCAAGACAACACCATCAGCCATGTTAACTTGTTACAATCATCAGCTGACTTCTTCTAATTGTAAAAGTAAATTTCCCTATGATTTATCAGCTGGTTCGTGGCGCAAGTACGTAGATGAATGGTTATCATGTAGGAGGTTTCATTTAGGAAGCAGATTCGATACCCACGTGGAGTTATTATTTGGGTATTTATTTTTTTGGTGGCATATTCATGGCCCAGTGTATGTAGCGTACTACAGACAATTTTGACATTTAAATATGTCATGCATATTTGTATTTGTTCGTCTCCAGTTTCCATCAGATAGTGACAAATCTGCAAGCGGCCACATCTGTCAAAGAAACATCATCACTCGTGAAACGTCATCAACGCAGCCAGTTAACATGGGTGCCAGTTGCCATGTAACACCGGCCCTACCGTAGTGATAAGCGTCAGGGAGGATGAATGGTAGAAAGACGCCATGAGGGACTGAAAAGGCCAGGAAAAAAAGATGAAAAGTATTGGAAGAAAATGCTGCCAAATGTGCCAAACTTCCAATTTTTTTTTGAAGAGGACAGACATAAGTGGCAACTGGTAAAGAGAGATAGCCATGATTATAATGGCGTAATTGGGCTAATAACCTACTGGACGTTGTAGCGTTGTCAACCTATTCGCAAGTAACATATTAAATTAATTAAAATATTAGCCTTTTTGTATCATCCAATATGGCGATTCATAGACTTTGCAAATATTATGCAAATATAGCCTAGGCATAAAAACAAAAGTAGCCTCTGAACAGCAGATCAGCCAGTCCCCCGCTGAAAATGATGAGCCCGAAATTAGCTATGACTACAGGGACAAGTAGAAAGGATAATAGAGTTAACCATATGAATTAAAGTTATTTTATGTAAGAAAGAGCAGTAGGCTATATGACAGCAGTAGGCTATGATCAACGTATATGCCTTGTTTGCTCAGAAGTGGGTGTAGTAAAGGAGCAAATCACCAAACAACAACATGATAGCTGACCCATGCAGAAAAAAACATGTAAACAATACAGTAGTTCAATATGCCTCTTAGTGAAATTGTGGGATACATTTCAAATGCTTTATTTCTTCCTTCCTGTTTTAGTTAACTTATCAACCTATCCTTGTGGAATAGTGGAATATTGGTAGCCTATAATAAAAACTACAGGATAAGAGCTGAAATGTTGCCTTATTTATCCAATTTTCTACCACCACTAAAAAAGTGGGCCGGTCTTGGCCCTGAAACTCCCGGGCTGAAAAGTGGCCCCACTCTGGCCCTGTGTCCTTGAACACAGAAAAGCAAAATTATATAGCAGAACGTGACTAAATCAAGAAATCAGTGCTGGGTTAAACCTGACACACAGTTCCGTTAAAGCCTTGGACAACACAGCTCCCACTAACTGAAGGCCAATGGAAGTCTTGGTTACCCACAAACCCAAGATGATCACATGATCTTATTTGGCCACAATGCTTGGTTGCTATGTTTACACATGCTGGCAAAAAGTCAGGCACACAAAACTAGGAGGGAAAAATAAATAACCACAGATATGGCCGACGTTAACCAAGAATGCAGAGTGGGGAAAGGAATCCTTGACTTCTTCATTCTCCAACTGATCTCAGCTGAATGAAACACAACATATAGTAAAGATGAAGAACAGTATTTGCAGGCTTGTGTTGTGATCACAAAAGCAGCCCTTCCGTGTGTGTAAACATACTTGCCACTACAACATGATTCCAAACAGTCAGAAGGAGTCATGCTCTAGCAGATTCCTCCGTGTGGTGTTTGTTATAAAATGTTTATTTGGCCCAAACAATAGCTTCTCTTTCGACATGACGTGGTGAACTTGCACTATGTGATGTGTACGTATAGGCTTCAGACAGAGGAATGTAGGAACTAAGCAACTTACTTAAGTTCACTGATGTAACATCTGGATGACAGACAGAGGAGTGGATGCAATGGAGACAGAGAGACTGGCTCAGGTTTTGTTTACTCTGCATAATGTGAAGCACTCAGAAAAGATCTGCACAAAAAAGAGGAAGAGATAAGGGTAGACAGCAGCATTTCAGCCGGACCTGGCCTAGACTCGGGCCGCATCTGAGAAGAGTCAGACAGATCCCATCCGTGTCAGCGCCTCTCAGAAATGTAATAAAAACAACAAACAAACAAATAAACAAACAAATAAACAAACAGGAAAGTTGTGCAGATGCTCATAAGTGGTTTGGTACAACTGAACAATCAGATGGTACTACACAAGAGGCAGTATCAAAGTTTAT
>NC_055970.1:22143744-22256244 GCF_018492685.1 Alosa sapidissima | reverse complement strand
GGCGTGAACTTTTCAGCAAACAATGAAGTGCTTTCACGAACATCAGCGGCGACTCTATTATCACTGCCTGCTGTTTGTGCAGAGGGATGCTCTGGGCCAAGTCATTAGGAGCCTGTGCTGCGATATAAATTTCCTTGCCACCTTGCAATCTCCCCTGAAACTTTAGATAAGCGACTTGAGAAAGTTTTCTGGGCTGTATCTCTTAAAAGACACACAGACACACACACACACACACACAAAGACCAAGAGGAACATTTGTGGCAGTAAATACATCAAGGCCAACAGGCAGCAGCATGGTGCGAATCATGATGTCCTCTTCAATTCCATTGTGAAATGGGTCATTTTATGAATCGCTTTTGTGTTCCTGCCATTACAAACATTTTCAGAAGTTGTTGGTGGTGTGTATGTGTGTGTTTGTGTGTGTGTGTGTGTGTGTGTGTGTGTGTGTGTGTGTGTGTGTGTGTGTGTGTGTGTGTGTGTGTATGTGGGATGTGTGTTTGTTCAGTCAGTCAAGTGTACTTATGGCCCCACTGACACACAAAGGTTAAGGCTTTTTGATGGGGTTGTTGGCGTGGAAGATCCTGGGTACATAGATACAGTCTAAAGGGATATTTGTTTAAATGCACAACTGAAATAAACATTTAAATAAATAAACATAAATAAATATTATAGTGGTACGTACCAGTGGTACGTATTTGTAGTCCAGTCCAGCAATTAATAATTAACAGTATAAAAATAAACAAAAATGATTGTAAAAAATAGTGCCATGGATAGTTCTAGCCCACATTCACAGCCATAATCTCCTCTCGCTCCGTGCAGTCTCAGCGCAGAGGGATGCTTGAGACTCCGCTGATCAGATCATGTGTCGCCTCCTCGGGTGCAGTCTGAATTAATAAAACAAAAGTCACGCAGATGATCTGAAAGAGGCTTGTTTCATCTCCAATAGGAGAGGACAGGAGTGAAGGAACCAAGCGATAGAGGCAGAGACAGGGGAGATGGAAATAGGCCTTATCACAGCATGACGTGCAGGCAAATTGCCTGTGGTGTCAAGCAAGAGGAAAAAAAAGAGTGTGTGTGTGATATTGTTACTGGGAGTTTAAGACACTGTTTCTGCCTCATATCATACCTTAAATAGGTCAGATTCACCCTCGACAAGCCATTTATCAGTTCACATTACTTTCCTTTCTCTGTGTTCACATCAGACAGGATAATAATGGGATAACAAGCCCAATTTGCCAACGTGGTGCCAATTATTTTCATTAAAAGTCATCAAACACATCAGGACTCGTGTTTCTCTGTTGGTGTTGTGAGCAACGCTGTGAATGATGTTGGCATTTCCGAGCACACTTAGGAAGTATTGCTTAGCAGTCACTGTGGGAGTCGACGCCTCCACACAATAAATGATGTAAAAGCAAGCTGATTGGCAGACAGGGTTGTTGCCTTAAATCTGCCTTTTGATTGGTATAGAGTCGGATGGTTTTGAAGATTTTAGTTTCTTATTACAGAACATTAGGGAGACTTAAACCCATATTCTTAAAAGAACTAAGATGAGATGTGAATGGGGAGCTCAGGTACATTTAGGGCTCAATGCCACCTTATTCCTTAAACCGGAAATCCATCAGATTTTCATCATACGTCCATTCTGTTTACATTATAACCTAATAAGGTCTCAGCATGCTAACTAGAATTTATTTTGAAGTGTTGACAATTCTGCACTCAATATAGATATTCTATATAATATATGACTGATAGAAAAATATAAAAGTTGGCTTAGGATACGTCAAGCACTGTCTGCCGCCACATAAAAATCAATACAATGCAGCTTCGGCCGGAAATAGAAAACCGTTTTTCTGAATACTGAGGCGTCATGGCGACTCCTATTGTTGGCTGGAGAATATCATGGATACTTTATGACCACCAATGAGGAAAGAAATATCACTTTTGCTGAGTGAATTAATTAGTTATTCAATTGTTGACTAAGAATATGTGTATGGACACGGGTGTTTGAAAGAACACCTGACTCGGTTTTAAACATCTGGACAAAATTTGACATTAGCACGGAAGGACTAAAAAGTCACAGTCTGTTGTTACTCTGCCTAAAGATAATCTGATATCTGCATAATGTTCACAGTCATGATAATGGCAACAGCATGTTTGTAAAGGCTTTATAAGAGAAACATTATACTTGAGGTACACCACTGATTACAGTGAAATATGGTAATTACCAATGTGTAACAGCACATAGATGCTATTCTGTATTCACAAGAGTCTAAATATATCCATTATCTTGATTTCTAAGCCTTAACTTGATTTTATATGTAAGTGCATGGTATCAATCTGCTGTTACTTATTGGTAGTCATGTACCACAATATTCATAATAATATAGTTACAATGGTACAACGACAATGGACACTTAACAGCTGGGCTACCAGGGGTGCACAATAGAAGTGTTCCCTTCACGCAGCATCTGCTGCGACAATTAGCTTCCACTATAATCAGTAGAACTGGCTACACCAGACTCGAGAGTGGTGTGCACATTCAAAGAAATCAGACCAGTCATCTAAATGATTTACAGTCCATGAATGAAACACTTCACTTGCATGCCTGGGATAGTCCAGCTGATAAGTATGACCCATATCTGTGACAACGTGTCACAATGACCTGCTCGAGAATTCAGAAACTTCATAGTCTACTTCAAAAAAATAAAACAGACTTCATGAAGCGACGTTCTAGCATGGCCGTTAGCTCTGCGTAACGCATTGTGTTGACCACTGGGACATTTGCAATGAAGGCTGTTCAGCTTCCAGCATTCAGTTGTGTCTGATGGTTGCGTCAGAATGAACATGCATTTGTTTCAGCTTTAATACTAATACCCCCCAAGGTGATTACATTTGTCCTTGGTGTTGAGCTCAATTCAGGTCCCATAACTAGAATTATGGAATCTCCTGTCTTTCTAAAATCTTTTCATAATGGAAACACTCTGAGCGCAGATGATTTCACTATTGCTGTGAACTTACAATACTTTAAAAAACATGACTTTTGCATCTTCATTTTTTTCCGCAATGATTTGACCCAAACAAGTTCTGACACTTTGATAATGAACAATGCTGATTGCCTTCTCCTTCTCAAAAGTGAATCAGTCTGTATATATACCACCAGGAATAAAGGTGTTTGAAACACTATTTGACTCTAAAATGGCCAGCCTGATCTTGTCAGCACAGTGTCCCAGGCCCAATACCACCTTTATACTGTACCTGATCTGCACTGCACCAGTACGACAAGCGGCGTCAGCAGGCTGTGGAATATGCTCGCGCGTCTTCAGTTCGTTCACCCCAGCCCAAGTGGAGGTCTCCGACGCGGTCAGACTCCGGGGAGGAGAGGAAAGCCATACTTCCAAGCTGTGCCTCTCCTTTGAAAGCGTTTCTAGATTATTTGCCGATAATACCCCTGATTTTATCTACAGCCTACAGTATGTTACCTCACACCACACTGGAGCTGCAAGTGTGTGTGTATGTGTGTGTTTGTGTGTGTGTGTGTGTGTGCATGCGTGTGTGATGTACAGCCTCAGGACCTGGTTAAATCAGAGTTGAAAAGAATTTTAATTAAGCCCAACCTTGCTGACGTGAAAGATCAAAGAAGAAGCAGAGTCTTGGATATATCCTGATTTGCTCACCACTGTACAGGTGAAGCACCAAATCATGTTCCATCACCAAATCAGGGTTCAAATCACCACCAAAATAACAAAATAAGATAGATAGATAGATAGATAGATAGATAGATAGATAGATAGATAGATAGATACTTTATTGATCCCCAAGGGGAAATTCAAGCAATTTCCCCTAATAATCGGTAACACTTAACTAGACACAATTCATAATTTATTAAGCATTTGTAAACTATTAGTAAATGGTTTATTCATCATTTGTAAAGTATTGCTCATACATTATTTCTCATTAGTAAAACATGTGTACACACAGTTATAAATGGTTTGTTAATAGTAAATAACCCAACATCTAAAATATGTTTATAAATTATTGATAAATTATTGTGTATTATGTTTATAAATTATTGACAATAAATGATGCAATAATATTTTGTTGATGAAGTAATATTTACATTATTTAACAGTTGTTACATTCACATGAACTAATGATTAGTTCATGTGGATACATATTTCATAAACCACTTCTTAAGGGTACTGTACGTTCAGACTAAGCGTCTTTTTTGCAGCTGCCGACGTCCGTTTCACATTATAATCTGTTTCACATTATAATGGAGTAGACTGCATTTTCAAAAAAGTCCTCGGCTTCATTTAAAATGCGATCGTGGCCGTCTTTTTCTGCAGCTCTGAACTGTTTTAAAGTTGAGAAATATTCAACTTCTGGTGGAGAAACGCCAAACATCACACTGTTTTTTTTTACACCTGACCAATCACAAGCGGATTACCGAGACGTGTGGTTTCCCATGACATGGTCGATAGACTCGTTGTTTTAGTGTCTGAGAATAGGGAATTGTTTGACATGATGATTTCACAACTTTAGCCAGTGACAAATTTCTCTTCCACTTTATTTTGTAACCACACGTAACATTAGTTACTTTGTCTGTTGCAAATACACGCTTCCGGCTGCTTTTTGGAACAAAAACAATGCCATATTTTTTTTTTCAAACTGAAAAGCAGTCTGCACAACTTCTTTTGTCAGAAAAAGATGCTTATTCTGAACGTACCCTAATACTATAATTCATGATTAACTCAGGAGTTACAAGTTGTTAGTTAATGATATTTTGTGAGTTCATCTAAAGCAGGGGTTCTCAAACATTTGTGGGCCGGGGACCCCTCATGGAGTGAAAAATTCTCCAAGGACCCCTCATAATCGCAACACATAAAACTTAAGTTAATTATGTAGCTGTATAGCCTTTTTTTCTGTTAGATGCTTATGTTATATATATTTTAAAACCATAGAGTGCTAATACCACAATAGTCATGTTAGCAAACTTTGACAGTATATAGGATTTTTTTTAAAGGTTTGTTGTTGTTTTTTTTAAATGTAGGCCTATTGTGTTGAACACATAGTGTTTGCTTCACATAACTTTCATTTTGTTGGTGGTAATTAATAGTAAAGTGTTTTGACGTATTGATGTAACGTATCATAAGGCGATCAATTGGCCAAATACTGATACTGTAGCATTTTTTGCCATATAAGACAATTTGGTAACACTTTACCCCCAGGGGTCCGCAGCACATTGTCAGGGGGTCCCTGACAAAGTTTGCTACAAAATATGAAATTGTCGGTTACACTTTACTTGACAGTATCGACATAAGAGGTTCGATGAACACATGACATTGTCATGACACATGAACCCTAACCCTAAACCTAACCCTAACTTGTTATGACAAAAGCCGAATGTCACTTCATAACAGAAGCGTTATGTCATAAACGTTTATGACTTGTTTATGACACGTTCATGACAGTGTCATGTCACTCTTATGTCGATACTGTCAAGTAAAGTGTAACCGACAATTTCATATTTTCTAGCAAACTTTGTCAGGCACCCCCTGACAATGTGCTGCGGACCCCTGGGGGTCCCCGGACCCCACTTTGAGAACCAATGATCTAAAGTGAGGACTTTTTATGCCTTGCAACACACTTACAAATGAGTTATAAAGGTTACATTTGCATTTAGTCATTTAGCAGACACTTTTATCGAAAAGCGACTTACACATAGCAGTGAAATTAAAGGGCAAGGCCACAATGGTGGAAGCCAGGGATTGAACTCCCAACTTTTTGGGTTACTGCATGCTAGCCCTGGTCCCACTACATTACCTCTGCCCAGTGCTATTACAACAATCAATTCAGAAATATAATATAGATATGTGTGTTTACTATGAACAAATCATTTATAACTGTGTGTACACATGATTTACAGATGAGAATTAATGTAGGAATAATGTTTTACACGAAGAAGAGCATTTAATAATAGTTTACAAATGTTTAATAAATGCTTAACAGTAGAAGAAAACAGAAACTCTTGCATGTTTGTAGGTGCTTTGAACTGGGCGGTGGTAGTGTAGTAGTGGATAAGGAGTTGGGCTAGCATGCAGTAGCCTGAAAAGTTGGGGCTTTGATTCCCGGCTTCCAATGTTGTGTCATTGGCCTGTCATTTTATTGATATGTGTAAGTCGCTTTGGATGCATGTCAATTTGATCTTTACAACTCATTTGAAAATGTGTTGCAAAGCATAGTGGATGGAAACATGAGCCTTGGAACCACTGATACTTTGTGCATGCCTAATACTTCACTCTCCCATGGTGGTAACAAAGCATGGTTCATCTCAAAGCATAACATAAGATACAACTCAGCTCCAAATTCTACTCGTCTCTAAGGATAAACCTCTTTAAGAAAATCCATGTGAAACTTTTAGCAAGACTGTTAGCTGCGTGATTATCTCAGTGTTCTTGCAAAGGCTCATGGGAACACAATGACATGGTAACACCAAGGCATCTCATACAGCAGTGATTCTTAAACTAGGGGTCACCAATTATTTTCTGTATTCAGTCTGAAATTATTATTAGGTGAAACAAAGGAAAATAATATTGGCCTTTTCTGCCTTTTTCTTATTTACACGCAGTTAAGAGAAGAGAGAGATTTTTTTCCGTTTTTTTAACGAGATCTGGTTCAGCCTATGGGCTACTGGTCCGCTGATAAAAACAATGTAACTGTCTGCTCCCACTATGCAAACTCAACTTGTTCCCGCTATTTTAAGTAAAACAAAACAAAAGACATAGGTAGCCTACTAGCCAAAATGGACAGGTGGCTGCTTAAAAAATTGAACAAAAGCTCGGAAGTGCCATCCACCAGTGCGTCTACTCCTTCGTGATCCTCAGATGGGACAAGTCGTTTGAGGGGGGTATTTGAGTAAGGACTTAGAATGGGTTTGGGGAAAGTGGGGTCGCCAGACCTTGCCATACTTTTTTGTGGGGTCGCCAGACAAAAAGTTTAAGAACCACTGTCATACAGTATGTTCAATTGCCTTACTGTCTCAATATAGCTGTTCATTTGCCTTACTGTCTCAAACATTCTGTACATATAGTTGGGTCATCTATAGCAGTTCTGTGACCGTGGAGAGCAAAGGTTCATTTCTCACTAGATTTGTCATCTATAAAGGTTAAAGAAAAAAATTAGCCGGGGTGCCCCTCACAAAAATGTGGGTACATTTTGTGAGAGCCCTATATCCAAAATGGCTGCCGTAAGCCAAGCTGGATGTTAACTTTGTAATGGTTTTGCCCACAGTGCTGCATTACACATGGTTTCTGAGACTATTTGGGTCAAGAAATTCATGAATGATGTAGATTTATTGATTTGACCTATTTTGGACCTTCAAATTCAAGATTCAAATTCAAATGGATTACTCAATTGGAATGACTATTTGAACACAATAAGGTTGTGTTTCATTCAAAACTAGACTGTTTTATGTAATTGTAACATACAGTAATATGGTTTGATAAATTGGACAGACCCGAGTTATCCTTTTTTACAGTGTGCAGCACCTAATCAGTTTCCATACCACAATCTATTTTCTCCTCAGGAGGAGTGATATCAAAATGATTGAATGATATCAAAATGATATGTTACAAGGACACTTATGGTCTTCTCTTTGCCCCTTCTCCTTATTCATAGTTAATCAGCAGGACAAATATACATAGCCACATGTGTGTGTTTGTGGCAAGCACAACACTACCCAATGTAGTGGAGTAGGGGAGCATCTTAGTTCTTAATTACAGTGCATAAAAATGCACTGTACTGTTCTTCCTAGGCAACAACAACTTTTTAACAGTTTAACTTAGAAACTTCGTTCAAACTTTGTAACGTAGGTCTTCAAACGGAGCAGGTTTCTATGTCTTTTCAACTTTGAAACTTTTATACTTTTTAAACTATTAAAGAAAATCTTTTAAAAAATCCCCATAGACTTAACATTGCCGATTATGACATCATAATACGGCCATTAAGCAATTAGAACCCCTGGCAGGTGTTCAGGCTACCTGCAGCCTCAGGCTTTATGCATACAATCTGGGTCAATTGACCGATCCCAAGCCCCGCCCCCTTTTACTATGTCACAATGAGGACGTCGGAGGACCTCGGTCAACCTCGGTCAATTTTGAATTTTATAGTGTCCATTCTGTAGCCTACAATACACCGGTTATGTGAATGCTAATGCTTCTTTTGCGAGTAGCCTAAGTAACTAAATAACTAAAGAGCTCAAAAAGGTTCAAATATATGCCTGGGATACTTGTAGAAGTGACATCCGATATCCTGACCGTGTGAAACGTTGACAGACATAGGCCTAACTTTGCATAACTTTGGATAGGCTGCTACTTTTCAGTAAAGAAATCTGAGTGTGTACGAAAATGTTCCCTTTTTTGTGTTCATAACTACATACAAAAACATAACTAAACCTGGTTTCCACTGTTGAAACGACAACATAAGCCTACGCAAAAAATTATACCTACCTTGCAGGAACTGAACTCACAATTGGAAGTACGCGCAAATAGGCTACACCTTCAATCACGTATCGCCTTACACACAATAAGAATACTTTCAGCTTTTAGACATAGGCTACCTTGCCATGTTTAACTTGGGATAGAAGACTGTTCACAGAAATAAGCTAATGACCATTTTTTCAACAAACGGAATAGACTACTGCGATGCATCATTGATGGCTGAACGAGAGATAGCCAATGTCTTCTAAAGATCAAATCATGTGCCGATTGAAAACCTTGCTGTATAGGCTATGCAGTCTCGAAATCGACAATATTAGGCCTACTACATTGCCCACATTTAAATTAAGTATAGCATAAGCGGGCACTGATGAAGTCTTGTGCAAGACAAATCACGTCTGCAAACTCCAGATATGTCGTGCATTGTATGGGTAAACTCGGGTAGATCTAGTGGTTTCTTTTCAATAGCCTACATTTGTATCATGTTTATTTGAACTCTTCCTTCTAAAGCAGCCATTCAAAATAATAAGTAGGCTATCGGCCTACCGAAGCGAAGCTATCTCTCCACCTCCCCAACATGAGCTGCTTAACAGGCTAGCCACTCTCCCAAGTTGCGTGGGAACTTGGATCTGCAGCACTTGGACCCGTCTTTAATTAAACCTCGAAATATGGTTAGATTTTGTTATGGACACGTCAACACCATATGTTTGCACAGACCTGTTTATTGAATCAGTCACATCTGCAGCAAATAAGGTAAACTACCTGCTTGTGATAACGTGCTAATTGTTTATCCCCAGTTAACATGCATCCCATTAAGATCCGTAACACCAGATTGGTTTGTCCTAAATTTGTGGTGTTCCACCTCGTTGATAACAGCAGACATTGTGAATGTGTCCTTCCGAATACTGAAGGCCTTTCTGGCCTCTGTTTTTTTCAATATATCAATATTACTTGACGCCCAGAAATCTAGCATACACTGTTACACTCTGCTAAATGATGCTGCGTACCCATGTTGAACACGCGTTCTCGCACACTTTCCTGCAAACTTGTCCGACTTAGCAACAGTAACTATGGGACTGACAATGGGAGGAGGGGCTTGGGATCGGTCAATTAAGACTACACATCCTATTCAACTGTTTCCTCTGCCCAAAACTGTTTCAAAATAAAAGTCCTCACTACAATAATCCACTGTTAAACAATGTACCAAAGATAATGAATGCGTTGCAAGATGGGTCGTCCTAGTTCATGTCTATGAGGGCAAAGTGGAGTTCAGTCAGAGACGGGCTCTGGTTCAGTTCCCGCCTGAACAGGGGCGTGTCACTGACGTATGACTTACGTTTGAACGCCTCGGTTCCACGCCAGACAAGCCGGAGTACAAAATAAACTTGGTGTACACCTTCATTAATGTTGATTTTCTCCCGACTGGAGGGTCATACTATCACGACATTCTACTGAAATAGGGAGGAGGGTTTGGAGATCATGATACCGTCGGAAATGTGCATCCATTGCTCAGAAAAAAAAGCTTTGACAAATTCTGGGAAATTCTTGGATTCTGCCATAGACCTCAATGTTAAAAAGAGAGTCCGATCACTGCATAAATGTGCGGGGGCGTGTACTGCTACCCTATTTGCATAAATTTCCAGGGACAGGAAATGGCCTCTCATGAAGTATCTTCGTAATCAACCATCTTTGATGTAACCCATTAACCCTTAGAACCCGATTGACGCAAAGTGTGTCAAAAAACACACCCTTTCTTCTCTGTTACATTGCTCCGCAACTGTTCATCGCAGTGAGATGAAACCTTTATTGCGTTACAGAGGAGAAGTGGGGCTTTCCAACGAGCCCACGCACTTGTCTTTACGTTAAAGTATGAAAATAAAAAAAAATCATGAAATGAAATCAAATTGCATCATATTTCAAGTCTATACTTCTCTGCGTTCACCTGCATACCCATTACTCCCGTTTAAATTACTCGCGAACCCATGATCGCATAGATATGGCAAGTATATCAGATGAAAGAGGAGACTCAGGGCTATCATTTAATGTACATCTTTCTGGGTTATAAAACAGACGAAGTGACAGCAAAATAAGAACTTCATATAGCTGGACTTACCCTACGTTTTTGTCTGTTTTTGTGGCAAAGCATGTTTATAATCCAATGCTATCGTGTGTTTCTCAAATGATAGCTCTGTGTCTCCTCTTTCATCTAACATACGTGGCATATATATCCGATCACGGGTCCGTGAGTAATTACTCCAAGAGTAATGGGTGTGCAGCGTTGGTTTGTGTACATGACGTTAATATTTTGCAGTCACTTCGTCTGTTTTTATAAGCCAGAAAGATCGATATCCATGGTACCAATGGATAGCCCTGTTTCTCCTCTTTCATCTGATATGCTTGCCATATCTATGCGATCACGGGTTCGCGAGTAATTCAAACGAGAGTAATGGGTGCGCGGGTGAACGCAGAGAAGTATAGACTTTAAATATGATGCAATTTTATTTAATTTCATGATTTTTTTTTATTTTCATACTTGATCGTACAGGCAAGTGCGTAGTCTCTTTGGAAAGCCCCACTTCTTCTCTGTCATAAAATAAAGGTTTTATCTCGTTGTGATGAACAGTCGCGGAGCAATGTAACAGAGAAGAAAGGGTGGGTTTTTTGACACACTTTGCGTCAATCGGGTTCTAAGGGTTAATTCTTTAAAAATCTAAATAAAATACATGAAATTATGGCAGATCTGGATAGCCTAGACTACAATATATAATATGTGTGTGTGGCACTTACAATGACCAGAATAAATCCTTATGAATAAAGGTAGTAAAAATGCCCTAAAAACAGCTTAGGGTTCTAAGGGTTAAACTACTGAACTTTTTACATTCAACTTTCAACGGTCTACTTTTAAACTATCATTAAAATATCTATCTATTAAACTAGCTGTCTATTAACAACTTTTAACTTGTCATCAACTATGTCAACACTTGTCATCAACTATGACTCCTACCCACTGTAGCTAGTTAGCATAGTTAGCATGTTAACATTGTTAACATTTTTAGCAAAACTGCTAAAAATGATTAGCTAGGTTAGCTAAGTCACATGGTTAGCATAGTTAGCATGTTAGCATGCTAGTTAGCATAACTACTAAAAATGATTAGCTAGGTTAGCTTAGTCACATGGTTAGCATAGTTAGCATGTTAGTTAGCATAGTTAGCATAACTACTAAAATTATAAGCTAGGTTAGCTAAGTCACATGGTTAGCATAGTTAGCATGTTAACATGCTAGTTAGCATAGTTAGCATAACATACTAAAAATACTCATCTACCTAGCAACCAATATAGTTTGTTTTTACTCTGTATGATATTTTACCTCATATTTTTGCATTTTCATGCACTGCATTTCCTTCAGGAAATGCTTTTCTAGTTCTCATCTAAGCACACTAATCCACACACAACTGGTTCATTCCAGCACACTACTCCACACACACCTGATTACTTCCAGCAGTCCACACACACCTGGCCCATGGATGAAATAGAAGGGCACAAGCTTCACTTCCTGTCTGACAAAACTTCCTTTTGTGTTTTGCATCTCCCGTATTGTTTGTGTTCTATAGTTATATTTTGATATGCTCAGATGGAATACTTGTTCTTGGTATTTCAAGACCAGTACTGTATGTACTGTAGAGCATTAGAAGTGGTAGGTCAGATGTAATATACAGTGATGGCATTATTCAACATTATAATTTAGTGTCAACTGTCAGAATGTCTATCAGAGGGATATTCTAACTGTAGTGGCAGATACCTCATCAGTAATCTGTCACTCAGAGAGTATTACTGACTAATCTTGCAAGTCAAAAGAAGTTTGAAATCCTCACAAGGCCTGATTTCTGTTCTCAGAATAGAGGTGTCTGTCAGCAGGTGGGTATAGACTCCAAGTGTCTAAGTGGGAGAGATACAAGTTGACATAATCACAGTTGTTCATGTGACTCATACAGAATAGTGTCAAAAGTGTTAAAATTAGCCAAGTGACAAAAATCTGTGCATGGCAGAAGGAAGATGGACTCCAGTATAGTTTGATGTCAACATCAAATGCAGATGTATTCAGTAGCGCTCAAGTATGGTTGTAATCCTTGGCTGTTTAATGTCAGAAAATAAAACATTTTGGCAGCCATCTTAGCATAACAGAGGAGGAATGAAGAGAGAGAAAGAGAGTGAAGGAGAAAGATAGTAAGAAACAGAAACGAGAGGTCAGTGAACAAGAGAGAGATGGTGAGAAGAGGACACATGGTGATCGCTATGGGCTGTGGGAGATGGAGGAAGGCACAGATCTCACCACCAGGAAGTCTGAAGGGCATCAATAGCCTGAAGATGTTTCAAATCATTAAGGGAACACTTCAGAATGGAACGACACACAAACATACACATACACACATATGTTCAGACACACTGAAACAAATTCAAATAAAATACATGCATTTATATTATAGTAAAATGTGTGAATCTGAATTATTTGTATTTATGTTTATTTTAATTATGTATGTTATTTACTGACAAACTTTTGGTCAACAAGGAAGCATAAAAAACAGAACAGAAAATAAATCATCGACCATCATCATAAATCACAGATAAATCATTTTCCTGTTACTTATTCAAACCCGGCTGAGTTATTTCACTGCTTGGTGTCACCTACCTGAAGACACCTCCAAGGCCACGAATCCCGTGTTTCTTAGCCATTACAGAATCTGCTCCTCATCAAACTGCTCCCTATCCCAGGTGACAGTTCATAAATTGTGTTCCCTTTCATGTCTTAGCCTCTATTTTTAAATTAGGCTGGCTAATGTGACATCACTATTTTATTTGTGTCAGGCCATTGCTCATTTCGCACAGAAAATGGAGCATGCGCTGGCAGATAAATTGCTGCGCTCCCGTTCCTGAGAAAAGTAATCAATCACGGGAATGAAGTATTTGCAAAAATGCTGAGGAAATGGTCATTTCCTTTAGGACTGTGAAATAATAAAATAACTGAGTAAATGGCACCTGTAGTTTGGACCAGGTGTTTTTTTTTTCTCGGTGTGTGTTTTGTTTTTCTGACAGGCCATAAAACTGTGCTCTTCCCCTTTTATGGCTAACCGCAGCACTGTCGCCATGACCATTACTGCCATGTGCAACACATTAGAAACACACACACACACACACACACACACACACAGGAGGATTACATTAGGGTACAGTATACTGTATGCGCTAACAAGCTGAAAGCTGTTGCTCGCTCGTGAAGAGGTAAGGGTCAGAATGAGAGAAAACGGTAAAATGGTAAAATAGTTTGGAATGTGAATGCTATATACATATACATACAATATATACATATACGGCTCTGGAAAAAAAAATGAGTGATCATTGCTCATTTTTCTTATTTTCTGATTTCATCCTACGATTGGATGTCATCTGATGTCATCCTACATTCGGATGAGTCATATTCAAAATTAAGAGACCACTGCAAATTTGAATATGACCCGTCAACTCATTCAATTGTCACTCAGCAACCATAGGATGACAGTCAGAAAAATAGCTTAATTTTGTACTGTATATATGTGTGTGTGTTAGGGTGGGGGGGGGTTGGATGATTGTTGGTGGCCTTATGAAGCCATGAAAATCAACAGTCTGCCAACTTGGATTTCCTATGAGATCCCAAACAAATGAAACAACAACACGTTCTATTAGTCAGGCTGGGCCCCGCAGTACATGCATGCAGACATGTGTCCACTCCATATGTAAGCTCTCAAAGACCATGACCCAGGGATCAATGAAAATATCTTTATACCATATCTATTGATGTCTGACTTTTCATTTTGTATACAGCAATGGCACCATGGCGAACAAGAGAGTTTATATGGATGGTCATGTCAGGCATGAAGAACTGTATCTCTCCTTCTTTAGGAAAAGGTCATATCAAATATCAGGGCTGTGGTATAAGCTAAAGCATGAGATGCATGTGGGCTCACACTTGCCTCACTCCTGCAGACCTGTTGCTTGCTTTCACGACTTTGAAGGCACTGAACAGATTTTCACATTGCATCACTCGGCACCCACTGGTCTGTGGTACACTTGCACAGTGAAGATTAATGAGGATGCATAATCTCAATACATTCTCATGACCTTGGCTATACAGCAATAGATGAATGGATGTATGAAGTTGGTATTGATCTCATGAATGTATCAGCTCATTGCTATTCAGAGGATTAAATACTCCTAAAGGTGCATGGCTCAGTATAAAGGTGATCACAGTGTGAATCAAATCCAAAACAGCCCAATAGTCTTTTACAGCAGTTTGCTGCAGTTTAAAACGGCTATAAGCTCCAGGTCTCTGTCTGCTGAATGCTGAATGCTGAATGGTGCGCACTGCTACCTGAACGTGAGCTGCTTTTGGGTGCTTTATAGCTTGGGCTCTGAGGAGTGCTGCTAGGCAAACTGCTGTCGTTACAAAGTTCCCACCACCGGCTGGCCCCCTGCATTGTTGTTTACTGTTTTCCCTCAGAGAAGGTGGTGTGTGTGTGTATGTGTGTCTACAGTATGTGCGTGTGAGAGAGAGAGTGCAGAAACAACCGTGTGGAGTGCAGAACTACAGATTATTTCAAAATGTTCTGTTCCAATTGAATATAATTTTGCGTATTCTAAGTAGCATTTCCAGCAAAAAGTATCATTTTAACAACTGACATTGCAAACAGAGCAAGGAAATTTTAAATATCCAAGACCCCTTGGCCTACTTCAAATAGGTGTTATTTCAGATAGATTGCTAGATTGCAGATAGATTCAGATAGATTGTGTCTTGTCTGTTAACAACTCATTGCCATCATCGTGAAGCGCATATCTCGCGGTTAAGGAACTACCATGCACTATGCCATTTATATAGCTAGAATAATACATGTTTCCAATGATATAATATTTCTATAGTACAAAATGTTATTTCACTCTGTTTTTAGGTGGGTAAGGCCACCGCACATCCAAATAACTGCCCTTATACCATGTTCTAGGTTGAAAAGGGTGTCGTTTAAAAAGTGATATACTACACCTAAAATTATTATGACGTTGCTTGACAACGCCTGAGTTAGTCCGCTCAGCTGTGACTGATCAACATTCCACAGCGTTGCGATAAACAGCTGAAAAAACTAACGATTTTAGCTCTAAAACTCATTTAGTATTAATAATTGATTTCATATTTATTTATTTCGTAAGTGACCATGGTATAAACGGGATAATGCCCATGCGTCCATTATCAGAAATAAATGGACTCCGCTTCGCGTCGGACGGTTCACGCCTCCGCGTCGTCCATTTATTTCTGATAATGGACACCTCGTCGGGCATTATCCCTTACTTCATACGCTATATGCAAATTAGCGTAGCAAACGTGCTCACCTACGTCACGCGCAGCGCCGACGTGTCTACCTGTAGTAGCCTGCTACTATTATCATTCAGGAACATACCCGTTCCAGCGGTCATTGTTGTGTGGGCTGTGCTGGTTTATCTACGTCTGGTTAATCAACAAAGATATTTGTGTTCATATGAACGCCAGAACACACACCTTAAATATTGACGAATCTACCCAGATCAGATATATAACGTTATTTGATGGGCAGACTCTCTCAAAGCATTCAGCAGATCATGAACATCATCAGATGAGATATTTTCTAACATTAGTGTTCAAAACGCAACAGTCCATCAGATGTGCATCAAACTAACATATTCCAACATATTTCGAAATTTTAATATGCTTATTTGCGAAAATATATAAAAAATTTGGCCGGCTCGCTGAGCTCGCACGGTATCCTGGGTAATTTCATCTCCCACTTCGTTTTAAGCCTGCATCGGTCCTGGCTATATTTTGAGGGTTGATTTTAAGGGGAAAATAGCACTTCCCCTTGCTCCCTAAAGTAATGGGACACCCTAGCCCTACACGTGCACGCGCAAAAACGAGGGTTAGGGCAAAAGTCTAGGGGTAGGGGAGGTATTGGGACGGGCCCTTAGTAGCCTATGCATAGTCTAGTGCATAAGCATGAAGTCGAACCTTTAGATGAAAAACACTCTTTAATAATAGGCCTACAATAAATAAATAAACCGCTAATGAAGTTTACTTTTGACCATCGAATTTATCCTGTAACCATGTGATAAAAGGACATAACAGGAAAGTATTTGGCTGAGCAACGGAGGTTTATATGTTCTAGGCCTATGTTTTGTCCACATACTGTATGATGTATGTCTATCATTGTTGCACTCGAAGAAAACTGGAATGTTTCATTCGTCCTCCTTTTCAATCGTCCTGGTTGTACCCTACTTTGGAGCGGTCGTTCTCTCTCCAAACTAACTTTATTCTCAAAATGTTGAGTTTAATGTCGACACATCGAGATTAAAGTTGACACGCTATTACAATTTCGAGTTTAATGTCGACATGACGACTTTAAAGTCGACACGTCGAGATTAAAGTCGACATGACATTTCAACTTCATTCTCGAAATGTCGAGTTTAATGTCGACATGGCAACTTTAAAGTCAAGATGTTGAGTTTAATCTCGTCATGGCAAAAATATGTTTTTTCTTCATGTGTGGCCCTAATACTGACCAAGAAAGCCACTGAACAAGAAAAAACTGGTCTATAGCGGAACTATAAAGCACAGCGGTGAAGACGTACTGTCACGAGATGTAAGCAGCCCTTAGCAACGAGTCCCAGGCAATGACTAATTTTCAGGATGAATATCCTTAGGATTTTTATTCAGTCATTCAAACATTATTGGGGTAAGGTTTGCTTTTTTTAAGCAAAACTTTTTGTTTTTATGTTTTAAAGTTTGTAACCCCTTGTCAGGCAATAGTGAAAGTAAAAAAATGAGTGTAGAACTTTTTGCCATTGCCTATGAGACGACGTGAATTCAGATTCAGTTCAGTTTGCCTACAGTCACGTTACAAAGTTAGCACACCCATGCTAAAGTTGACTAAAAAGAGGAATAAAAAATCACCTTTTGGAAATTGATCTTTATGCCTTAATTAAAAACATCCAATCCAAACACCAATTTTCTTTATGAATGAATAATTTATCGTAATTAAATAAATGTTCTTCCTTAAAATACAGGGGGCATAAGTAAGCAAGCCCTTACGTTAAATTCTCATAGAGGCTGGCCAATTTTTATTTTTAAAGGCCAGTTATTTCATGGATCCAGGATACTATGCATCCTGATAAAGTTCTCGTGGCCTTTGGAATTGAAATAGCCCCACATCATCACATACCCTTCACCAAAAGATCATCTCAATGCAAATCAAACTAGCTATTACGTTAACTGAAATAAAACCATGCCAATCTCTAGGAAGGTCAAATCCTACTCTGAGTTGTGTTGAATAGGCTTAAGCCCTACAGCAGACCACACACAGGATCACAGTATTTCACCTTCAAACACTGGCTCAGCGGAGGGTGGAAGAACAGCTCTTTGTGTTGTACATTGCACATTCAGCACGTAACAAAAGCTGCTTCGCTTCACTATAAAACCCCTTGCATATTTCCACAATGATGGAAATGGGTTCAGTTAATGTTTCAGTGGCGGAAAGGGTCAAACAGGCCATTCGACTTGGCTCCATTTTACAGCGTTTACATTAAAGCTGTCCAGCCGTGGAATATAAATACAGCGCTGCGGTTCGTTGATTGGGAGACCAGGGGATCATTTCCTCATAAGCACAGTCGTCGAGGTGGTCACATGGAAAGGAAAACAGCATTTACTGTTTCATGTTAAATTTACAGCTTTTCTTTCTACTGCTTTGTATTAATCTTAGAACACGTCAAGATGCCAGAAGATGCTATACACATTCTAGTGCAGGGGTCTCAAACTCAGATGAGCTGGGGGCCACTTCTGCCAATGTCATCTGATTGGAGGGCCACGTCAGTGTTAAAGAATAATACAAAAAAGAACGGCTATTTCCTAAAATACAAATACTGTATTTTCAAACACAAAACTACAAACAGAAAGTGCAAGTCTTTTTATCTATTTTTAGACACCTGTGCTAGCAACCTTAGCTTATAAATAAAATAATGATAAAATAATTATTAATACAAATTATAAAAACAAACAAAAAAGCACACAAAACAGCAGGCCTATGTGTGTGTTTCACACCAAATACAAATATTTTCCTCTCATAACTTTTTTTAAACCTGGCAAACTAGGCGTCAGGGTTAAGAAAGTAACAACATTGGATTTTTATATCAAAATTTCAAAAAGCCATGGCTTGAAAGTGGTCAGAGATAAAGTCCTACTGTAAATGTCAAAATCTTTGAGTATAAACAAAAGTTTATGAAGGGGGTAAATTTACACTATCATCACGATTACCACTGCAACCTCCAAGCTATGTTAGGCAGAGGGTCGAAATAAGCATGGTAGCCTATGCTTAGTGGACACCGTCGCATACACGCAAAGACGCACCTCCATTCACAGACGCACCGTGTAGGCCTATCACTGTCAATAGACGATCGATCATAATCTCCAAAAGGATATTCTCATAGACTGTATAGAACTGGATATTCTCCTTCAGAATCAGAATAGATGAATAAAATAGCCTAGCTAACACTTCACCACACGTGAACGTTTTTCAACATTTGGTGTAGGCCTACTGTAGGCCTATTTCTGCTTCAATTTGTGCAAAACTATGGCCTGCATCGTGCGTCATTAGGCTACAAATGCACGTCTCGCGTGTAATACAAGTATTTCCTGAAAACTTTGTGCAGCGATTTTGGGTCTAGCAAATAGTAGAGGAGAGCACGATGAGATTTGTCACCGTACTTGGATCTATCGTCTATTTTAATCAGTATCGTTGTTTGTCACAATTAAAAATACCCTCAAGGGCCGGATTAGGCTACGTTATTATTTTGACATACGTCGCGGGCCGGAATTGGGTCGGACGCGGGCCGGGGGGTTTGAGACCCCTGTTCTAGTGTATTCTACATTTAAGTTGAACATGTTGCACAGCTTTAACATCAAGTTCCTAATGGATAGGCTATAAGATAGAGATCATGCTAGGATCTATACACCAGGCTGTGCATGTGGTAGCACAACATTTCAACCCAATAGTTGTTAATGCTTTATTTATCACACTGCTTGCTACCCTGCATATGCTATACACCATTACTGTCAGTGCAGAGCACATAGCAGATTTCCATGTTACAATAACATTTTGACACTGAGTTTGGACATTTTTCAGACCATGTCAAGTATTTTCACATGGGAGTCTGATGCAAGTCTAAACATGTTCAATTTGCACTGTAAACCCGGTTTTCTTGGCTCCAAACGTCTACCTAGTTTGTTTTAGTCTGCTCAGACCTGCTACTGGCATTGTTACTCAGTTACTCAATACATTACAGTAGAAGGCCTGTGTGTGAGACAAAGACATAAACAAGGACTGTGTAACATACAAACACAAAGCATCCATGCAGGAAGAGGACCAAGAGCAGGTTGAACCTTTGATTAGAAGGACTGATGGTTCACCACCAAGCCTGTGTATGTGTATTTGATTGTCTGATTATGTGTAATGGCCGCTTGAGAATTCAAAAAGTCCCAATGCCTAAAACTCCCTTACCCTCCCATGCATGTGAGAGAAATCTACTTATTACACACTCAGGGACATATGGTAGACTCAACATGTCAGACATGTATTATGTCTCTTTCTAAATACACCAATTCAAATGCTGTTATTGAATTTCTGGATTTCAGAGAGCATCTTTTTCACAGTCAGTGGAAAATCTATATGCGGTTGACAAAAAAAAGTGCTAAGACTCGACACATTTTATGGCAAATGTTTATCCTCTTTCATCCGTGCCACACAGGGAAGGGTTTCATTACAGATGAAACGGTCTGTGGTGGGCAGCGTGTGGCGGCACGGCCACTGTCTGTCTGGCGGAGCGTCTGCTTGTGTTTCCCCCTATCCCTCCTCCAGCTCCTCCTCCGCGCCGCTGCGACCGCAGCCTGACGGGGATGATTGAAAGCGCTGGGTTGTCTCTCAGCGCCATCTCTGTCACAGGGCCGCCAGTCCCCCCGACTTGCTAGCCTGGGTGACATGCGAGTTAAGCTGATTCGATTCCCTCTCCCCCTCACCTATTTATGGGCAGCACACAGGACCTCTGGGGCATACACAAAGATTTACTGAGTGGCGATGTCTGCCACAGCTCAGTGGCTGGCACGAAACATTTACGTAAAGCAAAATGCGGACAGACTTAAGGCAAGGTGGGAAATGGTGGCACTATGGCTCTAACCCTACCAAAGAGACCCAGGGAGCGCTGTCAGCACCTAGGACTATGAATACTGATATCCCCGTCCCCGAGTGTTTCTGTTTCTGTTTAGGTATTAAAGAATACTGCCCCCACCCCCTCATGTCTTGCGTCGAGTCTTCAGACAGAAAATGCTAAATATTTAAATGTGTGAAAAAAGAGCCAAGAGGTTGGGAGCTACAAGACTGGTGGGAGAATATCTGGTGTGGAACAGACAATGCGACTCACATGCATACCAACAATCCAATGGTCCCAGACCACACATGCACGCCCATTCCAGAGATGTGTATGTACTTGTGTGAGTCAGGTGAGGGTGAACATACCTGTATCTCATCACGAATGAAGTCATGAAGTTAACTCTTGACACCCTATGCAATGTTTCTGGCCCATTACACACACATTGGCATGTCACACTGCCATGTCTCCAGATGTCTCAGCGTCTGATGATAAAATGGGATGAGAATTATCCCTGCATTAGACATTTCTCCCAGCAGTTTCTCCCCTGTGCGTCTGTGTGTGTGTGTGTGTGTGTGTGTGTGTGTGTGTGTGTGTGCATGCATGTGTGTACGTGCGTGTGTGTGCGTATGTGTGTGTGTGTGTTTGTGTGTGTGTGTGTCTCTGTGTGTGTGTCTGTGTGTGTGTGTCTGTGTTTGTTTATGTGTGTGTGCATATATGAGTGTGAGTTTAGACATGCATATGTATGAGATTGTACGCGTGTGTGTGTGTGTGTGTGTGTGTGTGTGTGTGTGTGCGTGTTTGTGTGTGCGTGTTTGTGTGTGCGTGTGTGTGTATGTGTGTGTGTGTGTGTGTGTGTGTGTGTGTGTGTATGTGTATGTGTTTAGATGGGTGTGTTGGTTTTTGACAAAGTTGAAATCATATTAGTTATGCGGCAGGTGGCGAGGCCAGTGCAAGGCTGTGTTTTCCCCAACCCCATTCCCCTCTTTCTTTCTCTCCTTCTTTCTTTCTTTCTTTCTTTATCTCATCCCTCCTCTGCTCTCCTATCAGCAGCTCTGCTAAGGCTCTCCTTTTCAAAAGGACAAAGGCGAGAGGGAAGGGAGCTTTGTCCCAAGGAGCTCATGCTGTGCCATCCAAAAAACCTACAAATGATAGAGTTTTGCCTTTCTTCCTCTTCTCCGCACGAAGCGTCGTAGAAATAAGCCTAAATTTAATCTCCTTTTGGTGGCGCGGGGGAAATGAGGGAAGGAGTAGATTTCATTGTCTGGAGAGAAGTGTGTCTCAGTCTGGGGGGAAGGATGATTGGAGAGGAGAGACAGCGAATCCTCCTCCAGATGGTTGTATTAGCAAGAGTGGCACTCCACATAGAAAACAAGTGTAGCAGGAGGCAGAGTGAAATCCATTTCGCAGTGTATTGAGACACACCGTTGCATGATTGTTTTTAGAGTCATATCTGAGTGATAATAGAGTCAAGAGACAAGATGAAGAGGAAGTGGATTATGGTGTGTGTGTGTGTGTGTGTGTGTGTGTGTGTGTGTGTGTGTGTGTGTGTGTGTGTGTGTGACAGATGGCATCTCCTGTCATCCCTACTGTAGCCACTGAGGCCTTGTCAGCTGATGATGGCTGTCATCATGAAGGAGGTGAAGTGCCTAAATCCTGCCACTGCTTCTACTCATCCTCTTCAGGCTGCCTTCTTCTTATCATCTTCCATTCCTCTCCTATTTGCCCTCCTATCTCTCTCTCTCTCTCTCTCACACACACACACACACACACGCACACACACACACACACACACACACCCTGTCTTGTGTGTGTGTGTGTGTGTGTGTTTTACTGGGGTGCTGGTAGCAGAAGTATGCCCCCTGTGATGCTGATATCCCCATTCTCCACACCGCTTTCCATCTCTGCTCTGCTTCCTCCTGGCCAGTGGTGTGTGTGTGTGTGTGTGTGTGTGTGTGTGTGTGTGTGTGTGTGTGTGTGTGTGTGTTTGAGTGTGTGTGTGTGTGTGTGTGTGTGTGTGTGTGTGTGTGTGTGTGTGTGCGTGTGTGTGTGTGTGCCTCTGCTCGAGCGGCTTCCCCCCCTGGCCAGACATGAATCTCCCATAAATCCAACCCGCTCAGAAGCCCCCTGTCCGACGGCCAAACAGTCTATCCGTCAAAGGCAACCTCAGGGGACAGCTAGCAGGGGGTGGTGACAGACATTAGCGCCCTATCCATACCCTAGCCACCCCCCCCCCCCCCCCTTTCCAGATGCTGTTACCTCTAGAGACGCTTTGTGCCATGGTTCAATCTGCTTTCATTTTGGTCATTTTAGTGTAGTTTTTGTGTTTCATATTCTTCTAAAATATGGTGATTGAACTCCCACAGAGAGATGAACATATGTTGGAGGCTGCTTGTGGGAGGTTGGTAGGTGATACTGCTGAGTCCTTTGTCTGCATATTAAGGACAACAGAGGGAATAAAAAAAACTATGGACTCTGAGCATACTCTCCACAGGGTTATCCTTTTAGATGGTGAATCTTTTAGTGCAAAACTGCAAACATGCACTACGACCAAACTGCGGTGATCATTCATTGAAATGATTTATTGTTGATGAAAAGTGATGAATTATCATGCATACAGTGGTAACAGTGACACAGTGAGCATAGAGGTAGCATTGGCTATGTTATGTACATTGGCTTAATTGACTGGAATGCTTCTATGCATCATTGAGGCAGTAAGAGCTGATGGTGGAACCTCTGCAGGGTGCCAGCCTGTTAAGCCATTACTTAGACAGACACAGGCAACAGAGGCGTAGTAGCAACTTTCCCTTTATATCACCCTATAACGTCTGGGGGCAATTTCCCAAGCCAATTACCCCATGAACTTTTGTAACATATCACTTTCTGAGAGAGAGAGAGAGAGAGATGCTGAGAGAGATAGATAGATAGGTAAATAGATTTTGAAAAAAAATTGAGAGATAGTCATAGAGAGACAAAGATGGGTAAAAGGGTATATAAATAGGAAGAGATAAAAAAACTGAACAATAGAATAATGGAAGAGAGAGAGAGAGAGAGAGAAAGAGAGAGAGAGAGAGACAGCCAGTATGATAGATGTGACACATATATGCTAATTCTCTGGAAATAGCTTTGTTCTTGCAGGGGGCACATATGAAGCAGAGGCATCACATACTCTCAGAGAGAGCAACTTATTGCCACTGGACTGGTCCCCAATCTCACAGGCACACTAATCACCACTGGACTGGTCCCCACTCTCTGTCCTCATCTACAGAAAGGCTAGGCAATCAAGGACATGGGTAGATAGATGGAGGAGAAATAAAAAATAATAAATAAAAAGTTCTATGGAGATGTGCAAAAGTTGGAGAAAGTCAGATGTGTGTGTGTGTGTGTGTGTGTGTGTGTGTGTGTGTGTGTGTGTGTTTTGACGTGTGATGAAATAAGAAAATGAATAAAAGGTCTGTAGCATAGGGAGAGGGATGTAAAAGTGCTAAAAGTCATGTATAGTGCTGAGGAGTGAATGAGTGAAAAGTCAGTATAGCGTGAGTTCAGAGTTGGGAAATGTTTGAGAGTGCTGATGAGTGAATATGTGCAAAGTCAGTATAGTGTGAGTTCAGAGTTCGGATGGCCTGGGGATAAAAACTTCTCCTGAGTCTCTCAGTTCTGGCTTTGTGACTACATAGGCGTCTTCTTGATTTCAGCGGTAGGAATAATCCATTGTTAGGATGAGAAGAGTTCTTCAGAATCTTTTGGGCCCTTAGGAGTACTCTTCTGGAATAGATATCTTGTAGAGCAGGGAGTTGAGTTCTTATAGTACGTTCAGCTGAGCGCACTACTCTCTGCAGAGTACTACAATCTCTAACTGTGGAGTTCCCATACCAGATGATGATGCTACCAGTTAGAACACTCTCAACCACTGAAGTGTAGAAGGCCTTCATGATGGATGTAGAAACTTTGAATTTCCTTAGCTGACGAAGGAAGTAGAGTCGTTGTCTGGACTTCTTCAGAACATATTGAGTGTTAACAGGTCTTCAGTAATGTGGACACCAAGGTATTTAAAACTTGTGACTCTCTCTACAGGTTGCCCACTGATCATTAGTGGGGTATAACTGTAGTTCTGCTGCTGCCTTCTGTAATCCACTACCATTTCCTTGGTTTTATTGACATTCAGTGTCAAGCTGTTAGATTGACACCACTGTGCCACCTCATCAACCTGATCCAAGTAGAGCTGTTCATTGTTGTTACTAATCAGGCCCAAGATCACTGTGTCATCTGCAAACTTGATGATGGAGGTATGACTACTGTTGGCTTTGCAGTCATGTGTGTAGATGTTGTACAGCACTCAAAACACAGCCTTGGGGAGCACCAGTGCTGATGGTTAATGTGTCAGATGTCAGTCCCCCCACTCTAACCACTTGTGAACGGTTGGTGAGAAAGTCAAATATCCAGTGACACAGGGTGGTGTTCAGTCCTAAGGCCTTCATCTTTGTGACCAAGGTGAGAGGTACTATCGTGGTCGAAGGAGGCAGGGAGGGATGAGCAGAAGGGGTTCCCATAGAAAAGCATTGAAAACAAATGCACTCCCTCAGAGAGGCAAACTAATCACCACTGGACTGGACCTAACTCTCTCCTTTCTGTTCCATACATGATGTCAACCCTCTTGCCACTACTGTAACTCTGCCCACACCCTGCAAACACACAAGGCTGTGGAGTTGTTTCACTAATCTAACGCATTCTGTAGATACAGATCAAAATGCAGTGCTTTTGGTTATATGAAATGCATTAGGCTATGAAATGTTATGTTGGGTGTTGCATAGTTTCCAGAATATACTTGATCTCTTTACAGAAAGCATTTTTAATGGAACATAAACATAAACAAAATAAACTACATAAAGTATACTTGAACTATTCCTAAGAACTCCCAGTCACACAACTTTTGTAGCAAACAATGTGGCTGGAACTGATGAATAATTCTCCTCAGACTTCCTCCAAGAAAGGTCCTTCAGGGTTTGAAAATGGCCTCTCATGTGATAACTCTCAAACTGATGGGCTGCATATTATTCAGGGAACTGTCTCCGTTGTGCCGAGTGGATTTGACATGATGTCCCAAGAAATTTGAACGAATGCCGTGTAATTACATACATGCACATATTTGCTTGTCAGTTGCTGTGGATATCATCACAGAAATGACTCACAAGGTGCCAGGAACAAGGGAATCAAAGCCATCATAACTGGCCATAATATCTGGCCATAATTGCTTGGAAATTAGGAAACACCAAAGGACAAAGCAAAGGAACCATTTTCATTTCAATTAATCATCATTTGTGCTTATTTCAAAATCCTGGCAATCAAGCAAGCACAGGAATGAAAACACTTTTCCCATTTGGTTTTTGGCTGTAAGATATACTTTCCTGAAGTTACTGTGTTCAAAAGTGCATATGTAACCCATATAGGGGGGGTATTACTGTAAGCAACCATAAATCCTTGGTGAGTACTCAATCAACAAACCAGCACGAATTCAGGATGCAATTGATAAAATTGTGTATGTGTGTGTGTGTGTGTGTGTGTGTGTGTGTGTGTGTATGTGTGTGTGTGTGTGTGTGTGTGTGTGGACTGGACCACCTTCAAGAGGAAGGCGAGAGTAGTTCTTCTCCTTTACTTGCCGTAATCCCTAAGCACATTATTTGCCGGCATCTCAGCATGTCGCCCACATATCTAAATTGGAATTCAGAGGAAATGCTCCAGCCCAATTTTCAGAACTGCTGCCCTACACTTTCTATCTCTCGCACAAGTCTCTTCCTTTAGTGTTGTGGTCGAGCGATTTTTCCAAATAGGATTAGTCTAATCCCTTTGCATGTTGAAGTGATACCTGTGATTGCACAGATACCTGCTGGTGGCACATTTCCCTGATCCCCAGCCCGGGGGAATTAGAGTATAGATCTCCTGTGTTTTTGAAAAGGAGGAGGAAAACACAGGCTGCAGTGGCAACACCTCCGAAAAGAATAAAGAGGAAAGAAGGGGTTGGATCACATGACATCTACCTGCAGACGTGTGCGATGGTTCCCACCACACTAGGATATTAATGGATGCCGGATCCAGAGAGGATTTCAATTGATAAGCACCTTCATGCACGTTAATATCTTATGAGAACCAGAAAGAACATCCCCCCCTCCAAACACACACACACACGCACACACGTTGCCCTGGCAGTCTTGCCTAAATATTTCAGTGATTCAAAGCAAATGTGTAAAAAGCGTCATGGCCCAAATTAACATTAATAACTGGTAAAAGATGATCCATTGTATACTGTGCATTGAAAAAAAAACGTACAAAATACCTCTGTTTTAAATAATACAGCGCCAGGTTCAGGAGCCTATGATTTAGAATAGACTGAGAGCAGTGGAAGGTATCCTTTTTAGACTCGGAGGCGCAGTGTGTGGGCCATTAAAGCCTTGCCTGACCTGGTTTACTGGCTTCCCTCTCAGCAGTGGCACAGGCTAAAAAGACCCCTGCTAAACCTGGGACGCTGCACACACAGCAAAAGAGCAAAAAAAAATATGAAAGCCCCAGTGCCAGTGGTACTGAGGAACCGTGTCACACCAGGAACCATGGGGAGAGGGAACCAAAAGAACTTTAAACCAGGGCGTGGAGGGAAGGGGGGACAAATTGGCTGGGTGCACAGTGTTCTACCATTAGCATTTCCATGCTTGGGAGTAGCAGCAATTAGACCCTGCGTTAATTTCCCATGCAAATGTGTCATGAGCGGTGTGGGAAATAACAGCACCCTAGCAGGTTATCCCGGGAAGAGTGCACACTGGCCCCCCACACTGCCCCCCCACCCCCCAACCCCCCAATGAAAACAATGCAGCTGCATCTGAAGAAAAGAGCAGACAGAGAAATGGGATGGTGGTATCTCAGATAATATTAGAGCTGTTCGCAAACACAGGGATGCCAGTGGGGAGGCGTGCAGGGCTGGTAGGACGTAGACATGTGTGTGTGTGTGTGTGTGTGTGTGTGTGTGTGTGTGTGTGTGTGTGTGTGGATACGCTGGTGACTACGCCGCTCCGTCCGGCATCTATTGTCTTTGTTGTTAGTCTATGTGTCAATGACAATATCTTATATGTGGAGCGCTTTGGGTTGCACTCTGTGCATGTTAAATGCGCTATACAAATAAAACTGACTTGACTTGACTTGACTTATCTGTGTGTGTGTGTGTGTGTGTATGTAGCGTGGTATGTATGTGGATATGCTGTGGTATGTAGTGGATTTCATACCACTGCGCCATATTTATGAGATTGGCTAGCAAACACACACACACACACACACACACACTCCCCACTGCCAAACTACTTTCTACTTTGTAAGGGTAACAAAGTTGTATGGTGGTGAAAGTAGGTTGTGTGGATTGTAATGTGTCCACTGTGGGACAGGACCGCGTGCCTCTCTGGCGTGTTCACCATGATTTGGGCCCTTCCCATCCCGAGTTCTCCTTTCAAGTCTTTCATCCGCAAAAGTATCATCTGGATGAAAATGTGCTCTTTGAACTCACTTGGCTGGCTAAAAAAGAGTGACAGAGCGTTGATCTCTCAGCGGAGTGCCCAAATGCCAGGCCTTTGGAGTGAAGAGTGTCCCTGTGCCACCTCTTCTGGAGGTCACGCCATGCTCTCACGTTGCCATCCTCTCTCTCTCTCTGTGCCAAATCTCCAGTCCCTGTCACTCTCAATCTTGGTGGGTGGATGGGTGCGTCAACGGCTGATGGACTAAAAGGTCAATGGATGGATGGATGGAGGGAGGGAGGGACGGATGAATAGATAGATATCCAAATGGATGAATATAGAAGAACGGATGAACTAAATTACATTTTTTGAATGGCATTACGCTTTGGCTGCTCTGACGTTGTAGCATTCTATGTTGCTTGCCATTTGACGCTGAACCGCGTCATAGCGCATTAGCTTAAAGTTGACCAAATTTCAACTTTTTGCTTGACGCTCAAGTCGCTCAGGACGCCCAAAACGCGACGCTGACTTGCAGATTTGCCGCTTCTTGCAGCTGAGAGAAAATGAAATGAATGACTTCCTGTATCTTTTGCAGCTCAAGTCGGCGGCAGTGTGAACGTACAGTAATGTACACTTTTGATATCTCATAAATAGGACAAGGATTGTCTGTATTTTCACTAAACTCATGTATCACTAAAGTATCACTAAACTCATGCAAAAATTATTCAAGTCCTGTAACACATGATTGAACATGCTTTACTCTCCCAGCTAAGCCTTGGCCTTTTCACTGAAGCTATTATCACATTATCATGTAAGGCTTATGATCATAATACGTGTTGTGTGATTGCAGCCTAATGCCCAGGATTAAACGTCTCTGTTGAATGAATGTGTGTGGAAGCAAATGCTAATGCTAATCATCCCTGAATGGGACATGAGGCTGTGTGTAGACAGCCTGCCGGCACTCAGAGCCTCTACTGCCCACAACCAACACACTGTGAGTCTTTTTACTAGTGACCTCTGCAGACTGGGGCAGCCTGTCTGATGGTTTTCTCTGTGGTGCAAACCATCACGCTGTGAGTCTTTTACTGGGAATCTCTCATCATGCCCACACCGGTAAAACCGTGAATCAGCAGTGGAAGTGCTGGCTCAGATTTACACCGAGAGCTAACTGAAGTTGGGAGGCCTATAAGCCCCAGGTCCCTGTGAAAAGACGCATTGTGAGTCTGTGTGGGTATGGGAGATTCCCTGAGAAGTGACTCATGGGGTGTCTGTGTGGGCATGATTTTGGTGAAAAGACTAGCTCGGCGTGACTCATGCCCTCGCGGACGCACCGCACCGTTCTACTGCGGCCAGCATTAGTCCACTCTATTCCCCAAGTTCATTTAGATGCAGGTGTAGCCTAAATCTGCCCTTCCAGATGGCCATACAGAGCGTTTAGAGGACTATGTGGATGCTAGAGTGGTGGGCTGTGTGCAGTCATGCATGGTGGAAGATACTGTCACAATACCATGGCTTGAATTCTGGATATTAAGGTCAAAATAAAAAAAAAGTCTCATCTTTTGTTACCAAATTGTTTGTGCTTCAAGCAAATCTCTATGTTGAGATTTCAGGGCCCCTTCACATAGCTGCAGTTGGTACAAAATCAATTTGTGTGTAACTACCTTGTAATCCTGAAAGGTCACTGTCATTTTGTCTGGGTGGTTTGATCCAAGGCTGACCAGCGTGCCCATACTATAATCTGTGGTATGATTGCATTCCTACTCACCGGTGTACACACACACACACACACACACACACACACATACACACACATATACTGTATACACACACACATATATACAAGGACACCACACAAACACACACACATACAAGGACACCACACAAACAAACACACATACAAGGACACCACACAAACAAACACACACACACGCACGCACACACACACACATACACATACACACACACACATACAAAGACACCATACAGTACAAACAAACACACACACACAAACACACACACACACACACACACATAAAAGGACACCACACAAACAAGCACACACACACATGGACACCACAGAAACAAACACACACACATACAAGGACACCACACACACACACACACACACACACACACACACACACACACACGCACACACACAAACACACACACACACACACACACACACACACACACACACACACACACACACACACACACACACACACAACAATTGTACCCTCCCTCAAAGGGTTTGGTTTGTTTTTACTCTTTGGACACATAGATCTTGAGAGCCGATCACTGGGGTGGTACCCCATAATTCCCCACTCCAGGCTAGGGGCCAATCATCACACAGGAGTGACCATATGGAACTAATGACCTCAAGACTGTTTTCCTCCATCGCAGTCTGTCGTGAGCTCTCTGTAAGTGCCTGCTGGCGCTTGGTCCCAAAAACAATCCTCTAAAATATCTCACTGGATAGTGGAAGGTTTGGGTTGTGTATGAGTGCTATGGCCCATTACTGGTCTGCGGGATACAATTACCCCAAGTAAACAAGAGTGTTGTGACATTCACTTACACAAGTAGCTGTAGTGTAAATCAAAGTGTCTTTTTTTCCTGTACTCCTTTACAGATGGTAAGGATAGAAAGGATTACCCTGCTGCATCTCTAAGTGAAGCAGCGGTATTTACATAGCAACCATATCATGTTGAGGAATTGTTCTCACAACAAGATTAACTTTGGAAACAAACAAGTCCAAATGTAAGTGTTTTTCCTCTCTGTCCTTGCCAGTGGAATACAAATATCTGGAAGATTGAGCTATTGGTGGAAAATGCTATTGAAATATTCACTGAAGGGAAAACCTCGGGTACTTGGATTCATGACTCAATTTGAGAATATACTCAATAACCAATCGTAATACGGTATGGCACACAGAATAGTATAAAGAAATCAATCACCCCTCCAAAAAAAAATTATATACACCTGATGAAATATCTAATGAACAAAAAACATTTCTCACTGTCTTGAACATTTATCCACAGTTCCTCTCTCTTTCAAATTAGTTGTCAAAGAAAATGCCATTTCCACTCACAACACATATATTTATTTTATTTGGCCTTATTTGCTGTTTGATACTTTGTCTATTTTCGCTTCATTTGATTTGCCGTGGCTTAATTTATCTGGCGATAGGGAGCGTGCTCGACTCTCAAGAGTGGGTACGGAGATTCATCATGCCAGGCTCCACCATGTGTGGAGACGCTGTCCAAAACAATATTGATTGCAGTGGGACGACAAGCCAACAGGAGCTCCGGGTGGATAATTGTGCGCCGGTGTCTCATACAACACACTGCTGAGACCTGGGAGTGAGTGAGGGAGGAAGGGAGGGAGGGAGGGAGGGGGTGAGACAGGACTAGAGGGAGGGTGTCGTGGCTGTTTGCAAAAGTAACAAAATGATGCTGCCGTCACACAAATGAAAACGATGGGGAAAATCTGCGCTGTGTAAATGAAGCTGAATAAGACTGTAAGATCTGTCGGGGCTGGAGCCGCACTCATGTTCTGCTTTTCATTGTAGATATTATACTATTCACCAAGGACCACAAATAGAATGGAATGGAATGCAAAGCCATAGGCCTATGTCAATACGCAAAGCAATGTTTCAATCTGAGGTCAGAGTCCTTATAACCAGCTTTCAACTTGCTTCCTTTCCTTTTCCTAAGTATAAATATATAAAGCCTTCTGTTAAAGATGGATTCATGGCTCAACATATACATCTTATTGACACTTCTCTATGTCTTTTAGAACAGCATTAATGCAGGCACGGCGCTACGGGTGGGCCTAGACCCGCCCACTTTTCAACAGGCCCACCCAAAACTTGAATTTAGTCAATAATTATTAAAAAGCGGCAAATAATCTCATGACCAGCTATTTAAAAAGCTGGTCATGTCTATGTTGATGTTTCTGCGCAAGTTCAGCAGACAGTGTCAGATACGTGAGGTTCTGGGTCGGATGTAGCTTGTCGGTTTGCTAGGCTAGCTTCAAGTGATCTGAAAGTGTGAAAATAATTTCCAGTAAAGGACAGTGTTGCAACAGTCATTGTTTAGGTACCTTAAACGTGCACGAACGGTCTCGTTGTATCGCTGCAACCAGGAGATGAAGGAGAGCTAAGATCTAACACCTAGCACATCTCTATGGCTTAATAATTGCTTCTGAAATACTTGCAATTTTTGCAATGCAGCAAACTTTGTTGATATTGTGATGCTTGATCTCTAATTGTCAAAATTTTATTGTCCATAATATTCAATCAATGTGGCACAAATGAAGCTTGATTCGGTGGATTAATTTATGAAAAGTGGGCAACAAGTCAGGCAAAATGGGGATTATGAGAACCGTTTAGACTCTATGGGCTAAGCCCTGAATGTTTTCAACTGTCCTGTGTATTGATTGAAACTGTCGGGCAGTTGAACTCTTGTTGAACTCGCTGCGAAGGTCACTTTGATCGTCCTTTCGTGGCATCTTTTGTGTATATGATCAATGGACAATAATTGAATTCAATGTGCAGTGCAAGGCCTATGTCTTAGTGCAAGGCCAGGACGATATTCTTTGTCTAACCAGGGTTCTTTCTTGTTATCCATTGTTATTAATATCACTCCTTTGCTATCACTCCTTTGTTATATGCCAGCAATCTACCTTTTTTCAACTTCACTTTGAACAAGAGGTGGTATGATGGAAGAAAGTGGATTCATGGCTGGCTTTATGTGAAACTAGTCAACAATACTCTGCTCACCAGGTTTCAGCAATTGGGATGTGCTCTGGTGGTGCTGTGCTGGTAGTTATCTACCATCTCCCATCTACCATCTCCTCTCATAGCACCACTCACAAGTCTTGTTGATCCTAGCACTTACCACCCGTCTTGAACTGACACTTAACTGTTTAAAAACAGCACTCACTGATGCACTTATTCTTACTGTACTGTACCGTTTTTAAATTGTCCTAAAATTGTTGAGAGAATTACTTTAAAACTTAACTGTTACCATGTTGTTAGTCGCTTTGGTTAAAAATGCGTCAGCCAAATGTAATGTAAAAAAACAGAGTTATCTGCTGCCCAGTGTGTGTATACTAGTAGCCAACAGTGTGCTCAGATGTTCTGAGAATGCGTTGTGTGAGATTAAGAGGGATGTTTAAAATATGATGCAGTTTACAGTTTACATTTAGCTTAATTCTCATCAAGGTGGCTGTGGATCAAGCCAAGTGATCATGTGGACAACAAAGATTACTTGCACACAAGTCGGAGTCTGATCACCCCTGGTCAGGTCACCTTTCCAAGGATGTCTGAGGCTGAAAGACCCTAAACACCCTAAGACCCGTGGTAGCATCACTGATGACATGTCCAAGTGTCATGGAAAGGTGTGTGATAAAAACCTGCTTGTGTAGAACACACACTGCATTACAAGTCAAACTGAGGAAAAGAAAATGGAATTTAAGGACACTTGCCAAAGGAAATGCACACAGATCGAGTTTCCTTGAAGTTGAGCAATAATCAGATCACTTTTCTTAAGCACAGAAGTCCAAGGACAAGGGCAGTGGTATCATATCATATTTTGTTTTGTCTTTTTTCCATCTCTCTACCTACTGCAGGACTTGGCCAGGGCCTCCGCTGATAGGGTCTTTGCTTGCTGTAAGATCCCATTATTCTACTCTGAGACCTGAACAAGAGAGCAGCTACAGTACCTGCACTTCATCATTTTGTTTTCATTCAATCAAGCAAATGAAGGGCAAGGCTTGAGGAAAGAGGGATGGAGTGGAGATGGAGAAAAATAGAGTGAGAGAGAGGGGAATTAAGGGCAGATAAAGAGAGAGGCTATGGGTATTGAGACAAATAAACACATAGAACAAGAGAGGGGATATGTAATGAGTAATTAAATGGATCAAGAGTGAAATATATGCAGAATGTGAACCAAGAGAGAATGAGAAAAGAAAACAACAGGAGGAGTGCGAGAGAAACGCAGACACAAAGACAGAAATAGACAAGAGTGTCTCCTTCATCTCTCCACAGACACATGAGTTTACTCATGAGAGAGAGATGGAGAGAGTGAGGGAGAGAGAGAGAGAGAGAGAGAGAGAGAGAGAGAGAGAGAGAGAGAGAGAGAGAGAGAGAGAGAGTGGTGGGGTAGGATAATCAGAGATGTCTGGCCGGAGGCAAGATAGAGTGTACCGCTGCTCAGCCTCTGATCTGTGCCAACTCTCGTTTACGTCCTGGAGTCCATGCTACGTGCTGCACCACTGCCAACCTCTTCTTCATCATCATCATCATCATCATCATCATCATCATCATCATCATTACGTCCTGGAGTCCATGATACGCGCTACATCACCGCCAGCCTCTTCATCACATCATCATCATCATCATCATTACGTCCTGGAGTCCATGCTACGTGCTGCACCACCGCCAGCCTCTTCATCACATCATCATCATCATCATCATTATGTCCTGGAGTCCATGCTACATGCTGCACCACCGCCAGCCTCTTCATCACATCATCATCATTATCTGGTGTCAACATCAACACAGTCCTGTTTATCCTCATCAACTAGGATATTTCCAAGATGGCCAAAATGATGAAAATGAACATTTCATATCTGGGTTCTCACCTTGTGATGCTGTTTTTCCTCAATTATTTATAATAATCATTTGTGCCTCTACTTTTGGAGACGACTGCACTGCTATCTCCATATTATCATTATTAAAAATAAATTCATAAATAACAAACATCCATCATTGTTAAAAATATACTGGGAATTTTATCCTATTCGAGTCTTCTCAGACTTGGGAGCCAAGTCACATTTGATTGGAGTGGAGGATTTTCAGTGTGTTAAAATAGAAGTGGCATTGTTTTTTTTACACAAGAGTGGAGTTGTTTGGCCTCCAGAGAGGGAGAATGCTTGGCTTCGTTTACCGCCATGAAATGTGACAGTGGAGGCGGGAATGGGAGAGAGAGAGGGGGCGGGGTGTAAAAAGGTTTGCTGAAAAGTGAAAAGACTGGAATTCTCCATTAGAGCTGCCTGCCGGTAGAAGTGCCCCCTTAATGTTGGTGGACTGTCCACTGCAAGAGGTGAGAGAGATAGAATTACAGTGTCCACCCCGCCACTTAAGCCATGTGTTATCCTGGCTTGTGAAAATGCTTTTAAAATATCTGATAACATCGGTGTCTTATGGCTTACTGCTGACTTATGAAATGATTCAAGGTGAAAGCCAATTTTTTTTTTTCAATTGAAGTTTAATAGCTGACGATGCCCTTTGGTATGTTGAGGTAAATAGAGATAATAGCATCCCTAATGTTTATCAGATCGATTCATGCTCTAAGTAAAATATGATGAAAATAGGATTCAATGGCTTTCATCATATTGAAGTACCATAGGTTGTTTTTAACAGGCATGAAAACAGGTCAGGGGTGAAAAAGGTGAGAAGGGCGCGCAAAGTGGGAAATGGCCATTTCATAGCAAAACAAGCGCGAGTGACATTGTTGCCAATAGTGCATAGCTTCCATGGAGTATGAAGTTGCCTAAAACCAGAGATTTATAAAGAAAACAAACTAGCCTACAAAATGACTATTTTTTAAAAAAAAAAAATACTTATTATTTCTTCTTTTTGGCTTGGGCCTAAGTGTGAAGGGGCCCACTTGCGCTGTTTGGCAACATGCTTCACCCTGGCCCTCCTCTCCTCCTCAGTAATCTACATGAGTTTTCTTTCTTTGTGCCTGAAGTTATCAGATATTTCTGAAGATTTCATAGGCCTACGGGACACTTCATAGTAGACTATTAGAATAAGTCTGAATAAGATAAGTCTGAATATTTGTTGGACCAAACCAGGTAATAAATAAACTTGGGTAGGGTAGACTAGGCTTTAATTTGTAAAATTGGTTTGAAATGTTTTAACCTGCAGCTAGGCTACTTACAGATTGTGGCATTGTGCTAGTGTGTCAGGTCACTGAGCGTTTCTTAAAAGACAGCATTGCCATGTCAAACACTGTTTTTGTCTCTGAACTCGACAAAACGCACCAGCCCAGTTTAGGAGCATTTAATTAAACTATTTAGTTATTCACATTAGCCTTTGCTATACTGATAAAGTATGCCTATTTGCTTCACCTTTTGTCGATCTAGATGGCTAAAACTGCACGTATTCTTCATCAAATGAACTCGTTATGTCTATATTTCTGTCCAATATCGCTAACTTTAACAACAGCCTATGCTACGTTGCTACACCAATCTCAACGTCTTTTTCTGACAGAAGTTGAACGTTTCAACTAGCCCACCTGTGACATCAATAAGCATCTCTCCCATGATCTCTCCTCGCCAGGCTCCCATTTCAGACGCATATATCTGTAGTCACACAGACAGGGAGGCTATTCCAGCGCAAGCGTTCTGTTCGCGTTGCATCCGCGGCAAAATTTATCTGTTTAATAGGCTAAATGCATAGGGGCCGCATTCACATAATCGTTGCTGGATCAGACAAGTTTTTAATTGGGCTCTTGTCTTACAACGCATTCGCGTCTGCGCGTGATTTGTAAACTCAGTTGTAACCCCATACCCCCCCCCCCCCCCCCCCCCCCCCCCACAATATTTTCTCATCGGATCTGCGCGAACCACATAAGTCCCCTATTTTGGATTCAAAACGGCGAATTTCGCCGAAAGGTGAGGAGTTTTCATGCCTGTTTTAATTGCTCTTCTTCATTGTCATTGTATCTGTGAAAAAGACAGAGGAGCTCCTCAATGTCTCTGTTTCCTTATTGATTTGCTTTCATCATCGTGTCTTCAGGCTACGCACCACTCATTTCACACATCATCAATTGGAGAGGCCGTAATGGAGGCAGAATGGAGAGGAAACACGTCAGTGAAGAGTAGTCAGCAGGGGGGAAAAGACTAAGAATATTAGAAGAAGAGCGTTCGTGAGAGGCAACAGGGAGAGAGAGAGTGAGAGAGAGTGAGAAAGAGGGAGAGCAGAGAGAGAGAGAGAGAGAGAGAGAGAGAGAGAGAGAGAGAGAGAGAAAGAGAGAGAGAGAGAGAGAGGCTAAAGCACAGCTCGGGATGAGAGGCGTGAAGCTGAAGATGGAGACAGAGTCGATGAAAGCCGTGAGTGCGCTTCCTCCAACCAACCAGACAAGAGCGCTTGACTCCAAAAGAGCTGCGTGGTGTTGGGGGATTTGCCGGCTGAAAGGCGGGCTGGTGTAAGTGCACCGGCGCTGGAGCCGGGGGAACGGGCCCGACGTGCCGGGGTAATAGACCAGAAGGGGGAGAAAAAAAGCGCATTTGTTGTGATGTGATTGTGATGTGAGCTCCCAGACCTCGCGGCCCCAAAGGAAAGCTCCAGAGCTCCACGGCAGGGCCCGGCGGTGAGCAGGCTAAAACAAAGAAACACTTAAAGTGTGTAGCTGACATGTCAGGGCCAAGCAGCGAGGGCTGAGGAGGAAGTTACTGTAACAGCACAGTTTATTTGCTGTTGACTAGCCTGGGCTCTATGCACCACTGGCCCATAAACACCAATGCGTATTGTGTTTAACAGAGGAATTCTGGCCTGGCCCAGTTATATGGGAAAGCACATGTGTTTGTGGGTGTGTGTGTGTGTGTGTCTGCACCTTTATGTGTGTGAGCAAGTGCATATCTGTGTATGAGTGCATCTGCGTGCGTGTGTGTGTGTGTGTGTGTTTGTGGGGTTTTTTCTGTGTGTGTGTGTGTGTGTGTGTGTGTTTGAGTGTGTGTCTGTGCATCTCACTATCCCCTGACTAATGAGTGTCTGTGTAAGTGAAGTGTACATAAACCATGCACCAGAAGTGTGATAACTCATGTGCCTTACGCACGGACAGCGACACCCACATCCCCCCCCCCCCCCCGCGGCCCTGCCCCGGCCCCAGCTGTTTCCTGGCATTCCTGCAGTGGATGCCACAGTTACACAGGGTCGTGTCAGCTCAGCACCGTGATTTACGCCGCCTCTTTGGCTGGAAAAATGCGGGCCAAACAGCGGAAAATGAAAAGGTGCACTCACGCAATCGCACTACTCACACTGCTCCTCTATGTCTGCTTTCAGCTCAAATACTTTGTTTTGTGTGTGTGTTTATGTGGGTATGTGTGTGTGTGTGTGTGTGTGTGTGTAGCTTTAATGTGTGCAGGTGTGTGTGTGTCTGTCTGTGTTGTGAAAGTTAGGGGTTGGGCTTGCAGTGAAGGGTGTGCGTAAATGCCTGTGATGTTTATAACCTTGAAATGGGACACAGTTGGGTTATGGCCATGCTGGGCTCAGCTGGTTCTCAGCTGTCTCATTCTCTCTCTCTCACACACACACACACACACACACAAACACACACACACACACACACACACACACACACACACACACGTTTGTTGCCTCTACCTTGTCTCAGAGAGCGACTGGAGCAGAGTAGAGCTTTTGTTCCTGAAGGAGGCTTAATGACTCACGGTGCGTCTCTGCCCAGAAGCGACCGCTGAGATGAAATGGTCTCAGTGTGAGAGCCCGTCCCACAGCAAGCACGCCAGACAAAAAAATGTCCAGTCCTCACCTCTAGTGGCATGTTTTGATAGATGGCCATTATAATACTTCCTCCCCCATGCTCAGTTTCAAATTCTCTTTCTCTCTTTTTCACTTTCTGCTGCAACACTCTGTCCTACTGTACATCAGTGCTGACCAACTGTGTCCCTGTTTTTTTTTTAATTCCATGTCCAGCACATTTGCTATACAGATGGCGATATGTAACATACAATCACATGCTCTCCTGCTATATCATCACATGCTCTCCTGCTATCACATGCTATCCTGCCATATCATCACATGCTCTCCTGCTATATCATCACATGCTCTCCTGCTATATCATCACATGCTCTCCTGCTATCACATGCTATCCTGCCATATCATCACATGCTATCCTGCTATATCATCACATGCTCTCCTGCTATATCATCACATGCTCTCCTGCTATCACCTGCTATCCTGCCATATCATCACATGCTATCCTGCTATATCATCACATGATCTCCTGTTATACAGGACATGTTATCCTGCATTGAATGATTGTGGGTACTTTAAAAACCAGCGACTGTTGTACAAATAGAGGAGTGGTAGATAATTTAAAATATTGCAAGGAAATCACAGGGAACAAGGTCAATGGCAGCTGAAAATAACAGCTTGTCTCGATGGCTCTTACTGGGCCCTGCATGTATGTGTCTGGTTGTGTGTGTGTGTGTGTGTGTGTGTGTGTGTGTGTGTGTGTGTGTGTGTGTGTGTGTGTGTGTGTTTTTGCGCGTGCCTGGGCATATGGTGTCCAGCATTACTCACTGTTGTGTGTGGTGAAGGCGGGCCCTGCTGGGTGTGAGATTACTGGGGTCACGGCAGCCATTTCTGCCCAGGGGTCAAAGAGGCGGACATCTTTGTACCTGCTCATGTGGTAGACCGCTCTCACTGTGACCATTACAAACAGTTAGACAAAACACACTGTTTTATTTTCAGGCAATATCCTCAGATCATTAGTTTATGAAACATAAATCTGTGACAATAAAATGTTTTATAACACATGCAGGCCCACAAAGCACAATGTATTAGCTCAACTCCTGGCGACTGCGGACATTTGATCGCGGCAGAACTGGGCTAGAGGAAACTCCTGCCTGTCGGCCCATAAGAATTGTAACTGCTGTCATGTTTACGCTTCACCAGTGTCTTGGAGTCCACTTTGCAAGTTGTCTGGGGGAGGGAGGAGATGCGTGGTCTGGAGCTTCACAGTGCTTTGGCATTCTGCTCTGTTATTGTAATTTGCTGCCCAGCCGGACGGCCACCTGTTAGGACCAGTCCCGTCCAGAATGTCCTGGATTATCCGGGGTTTGGCATCAGCCTTACCCGAACACACACACACACACGCACAAAAACACACACACACACACACACACACACACACACACACACACACACACACACACACACACACACACACACATTTTTGAATCTGTCACTTAGACTTATGCATCTTGGCAAACAAAGTGAACACACACAGAAGCACACACATACAGTACATGCACACACACACATGCACACACACATACATGCACACACACACACACTCACAATGGCTGCTTGTACATCGGGCGCCATATGTATAATCAGACACGCGCAAACAAACACACACTAACACAAACTCATACCGACGCATACACATTTCATTTGTGTAAATATGTTCTAGTAAACTTATTTCATTTACACACATTCTCCATAGAACCTCGTAAAAGGTCTGTATTCGTTAAAGAAATGAGCACCAAAAGCTCATCCCGTACTGTGGACAGTCACGGATAAAGGTTATGCCCTCCCTGGATCTGTCATTGTTTATTCTCCCTGCTCTTCCCCGGGCAGGTAGATGACAGAGGTCAGCCGTGATAAATGATCCCCACGCAGATAGCGCACCGTGAGGTGCAGCCTCACAGAGGTCATCTGAAGGACACACACACACACACATGCACGGGCGTTCCAAATGGAGAGGTCAGACGCCCTGTGTCCTGCACTCTTACCTCCCAAGGCCCTTTTATTATTCTCAGATCGGGAATCAAAGGCAGGAAGGAGATGCCTGAAATTCTGTTGGCCCTCACTCCGTTTTGAGTGATGGAGCTTCTGGAGCGCGTTCAACAGGCGCTGCGTGAGCCAGATGTCGAGGTCTACTTACGTCCCTCTGTGGACCCTCCTGTTCCTCTGTGTCTGTCTGAGCGGCCCACTGCCTGGGATTGTAATGAGCTCACAAAATACAGAGGAGCTGGCATGGCAGCCAGGAGCACAAAACAATGAGTTTCCCTGTGTAGTACTGGCAGACAACTGACAAGAAGCTGACAAAAAAACATAACATTAGTCAGGGTTGTGTGTTTTTTCTAATCTTTGGCAACTGCAGCCATGATATTGGATTACGTTTGTTTGTTTGTCTTTTAACCCAATTTTCCATCGGGATCTCACTTGTGTTGGTTCGGCTTGATTAGAAAAGCTAAGGGCAATGCTGAACTGGGAGACGTTTGAGCTTCTTGTCAGAGTAGTTGTAGTTTTCCTGGGTCAGACAGCCTGTTTACAATGCAGAGCGGAGTGGGTTGCTTAGCTTTCCTCACTCCATTAGCCAGGCTACTTAAACGCCGCTGATGGATGCATCTCAAGGCTGACTTAAACGATGGCAGATAGCCGAGGCCGGGCCTCTCAGTGTGCCATTGAATTATTCCCCTAATCCATCTCTGGTGGTGTCACCCACTTTCATCTAGTCTGCCGCACTAATCCAGCCTCAGATTAGGAACATGAAAGACAAGCTTGCAACAAGTGCCCAGTGGTCACCAAAACACTGCAACATCAAAGAGCCAAAGTAACATGTTGGTCAGCCTTCTTTATTTTCCCCCTTAATACCACAACAGCATGACTGTCATTTTTTATCCTATCGGCCGCCGCCACAAAGACGGGTCAGGCGCCTGCGGCGTTTTTTAAATGTGCTGCGTGCAGATCAAACTGAGGCCTCGTTTGTGAAGTTTGTGCTCGCGCCGGACTCATGGGCGCCAGTGTTTGCGCTTCTTCTCAGCCTCATCAGAGCAGCAGATTTGCATAGCTCATCTCTGGCGTGTGAAAGAGCAGGGAGGCGGTAACAAGCCCACAGACAGGCTGGGCTGATGGAGGCCAGGGTCCCTCCCTCCCCTGCTCCAGTGCGCCTCCTCCTCACTCCCGCTTGCCTCATCCTGCTCCTCCACCACCGCCGCCGCCATCACGCTGAAGGCTTCCAAGACGAGCCTCCCTCTCGCCTCATTATCGCGGCTGCCGCCAGGGCTCCAGAGCAGATGCATCTTTGAGGATAATATTGCCGTTTTGAGCAGCGGTGCCTCTTAATGGATAGACCGGCGTTCGCCTCCAACCCACCTCCTCAGAGGAGACGCGGGGCGTCGTGGATAAAGAGACAAAAAAAACAAAAAAAAAACGATTCATCACGCCGCTGCCAGGGCCTCGGAGGCCTCAAGATGGTGGCTTTGTGTCCGAAAGGCTTGTTAAGTCCCCCTCTCGCCCACCGCATCGCATTGCGCCCTGAGCTTTTTCTTTCCTCCCCTCGCCCTCTCATTCTCCCTCCTCCTTTGATTTATGAAATGGAAACACCAGCTGAAATGTTTTGGGACATTGTGCACAAGCAATCTGCTTTTCACTATTTATCACACTAATTGCCCCCCCCCCACCAACCCTTTTTATGCCGATCTGTGGCTTTCTTTAGTTTCTGCTCCTTCATTTGTCATCCACACCTGAACACAAAGTTGCTGCCTGAATTACTTTTAGCAGGCGCTGCAATCGGGGCGAGTTCTGGTGAAACATTGCCTTAATTCAGAGGAACCTCCTGGAAAACATCCTGGTTTCCACCGCAAGTATATTTTAGAACCCAGGATCCATTACAGATCTGATTGAAATTCAACGGGTTAGCGCCAGCTCAAAGGTAATGAAGCCGGAGCAAGAGAGAGAAAGAGAGAGAGAGAGAAAGAGAGAGAGAGAGAGAGAGAGAGAGAGAACAAGTGCTGTGAGCCTTGACCAGACTTTGAATGAGAAGGCAGGAGAGCATTCAGTGGAAGCACAGAGCAGGAGGTGAGAGACAGCATAATGCTGCTCCCAAGCTGAGTCGATTCTGGCAGCGATGATGCACGCGACTGGAGAAGGGACACACATGGAAGCAAGGACACTCTGCTTGCATCTGTTGTTGAGATTACAGTTGCTATTCTTAGCCAATGATGAACTAATGCATTGAATTTATGCATGTTCAAACATAAAAACGGCTACTTTGACAGTAGTTGAACAGAATCTGACTCACAAGATAGTGCTTTCAATAGCACTATTTTTAGAAATGTGTTTCTTTACACAGGGAACTGTAGGACATCAAACGTGTAGGACATCAAACATCACAGGGTATTATTAATGTTAGAATATGTTGATTACTATAAGAATGGTAAATAAATGCCAGCAATTGTTACATTACTGAATATAGGTAAATAGCACATGACCTTCTGACAAAGAATTAAAGGCAATGTTTTCTTTTAAGTGTTTGACTCTGACAGTGATAAAATGTCTATGCTGTGGGTTGATGTACCGAATCTACCCATAGTATTGGACACAGCTCTCCATGTCTTATCTGCATGGCTAGGCTGTCTGGCATAGTGTGCAGTCTCTTACCTTTCTGAGTGTGGGTAATGAAAAGTGAGCTGGAAACTGGTAACTTTGATAGCTTGCCTTCTGAACATGGCTGACTGCTGACACCACACAATCCCCAGCTCTGATTAAAGTCCCCTATCAGAATTCCTGTGCAGTTTCTAATGATGTGAGATGTGAACGTGCTTCAACCTTTTTATATTAAATGGGGAATAATTTCCCAAGAGGATGTGTCATTACTACATGAATGCAGCAGTGAATGAAGGGCTCCCCTCCTCCTTTTGATTGTGTCTTGTGATTGGCTCATACAGATGCAGCACTTTCTCTCCTTCCTCTTCTGTCCTTTACTCCTCTCTCTTCTCTTCTCTTCTGTCCTTCATTTCCACTCCTTTCATCTGTTCACTTCTCTCTCTCCTCTCCTCATCTTATTTCCTCTCATACTCTTATCATCCACTCTTCTCTTCCTCCTCTCCATCCTTTTTTCCTCCTCTTTTATCCTTTTTTACCTGTCCTCCTCTTCCTCCTCCTCCTCTGTTCTCTTCATCTTTTCATCTCTCCTGTCTCTCTGTCTCCTCCTCTCCTCCACCTGAGGCAGCAGCAGAGCGGATCTCTCTCAGCTCAACTCCTCCTCCTCTGGGTGCAGCTGAGACCAAGGCGCTGACGCACGGCTGCTTACACACACCTCATACGCACAGCAGAGAGAGAGAGAATGACACAGGAGAAAATAAGACAAAGGAAGAGAGTTGTGTGTGTGTGTGTGTGTGTGTGTGTGTGTGTGTGTGTGTATGGGGGAGCGGCGTGTGTGTTTGTGGGTGGGGGGGGGGGGGGGGGGGGGGGGTGTCAATGGAGAATAAATCTGATGGGAGATGTTTAAAAACATCACAGAGAGACTTAAAAGAAACCAGGAATCAGAATACCAGGAGAAGAGGAGACAGGCAGTAAGGCACTTTTGAAGATTAGTTACCTGAAAAGTTACTTCTCAAATGGACCAGCATGGCTATCTATATAACATATCTATAAGTGTTGTATAACCCTGCCAGGCAAATACAGGCCTGAGACTGAGGAGTTCTAATATCATATATGTTTTTTCATAATCAATGTACGTGCTTATCAAGCCAAGTCAGTGTTGCATACAGTATAGCTAATGCAAGACATAAGGGGAAATATGTCAGTTAATTGATTGATTGATTGATTGATTGATTGATTGAAATTCTTTAATGACAGTAGTGTACAACAGGCATTTGTCATAAAAACAAAATCAATAAATGAATAAATAAAATGTCTCTGTACAGTATTTGTAAAAAGGATAAACACAATAAAGCCTGTTATACCATGAATTCATGATACTTACCCTTACAGTAAAGTGTTACCAATGCATTTCGTTACTGCACTACCACAACTTGATAAGTTAGCTGGGCTGAGTAGCTGCGTCTTGAAGTTGCTTGGCAACCATTCTGATAGAAGAAATATATTTCTTGGAGGAAGAATGATTATACATGAATAAATCTTTACATTCCTCATTGCTGTGCCTTTATTGTATTAAATCTAGCTAGATATAGTGTAGTACAGGTAAGGGGAGTAACAACACCCTTTAGCTGTTCTAAAATCAGTGTAACCTACGGCCTTTCTGGGCTTATTGCTTAAAGTCCATTCACACAGTCCAAGCTTCATTCAAACATTACAAACATACAGCACTATAAGAGTAGATAGAAATGCATACAGCGCATAGGACAATACTACTTGTAGTTTGCAAGGGACTGTTGATTTCCTCCATGTAACCTGGTTTTCTACACACTGTTAGCCTGACAACGTTAGACTGACTGGCAGATCTGATTGGCCTGGTCATGAGTCTTGCCTGGTCTTAAAGTTAGTGCTGTCATCCCACTGGGTCAGCTGTAGTCAGGGTTGGGTCAGATTACTTTGAAATGTAATCCATTACTGACTACAAATTACATGGCAATTTTTGTAATCAGTAACGTAATCAGTTGGATTACCAAAAACATGTAACATAATCTGATTACTTTAGGATTACTTTTAGATTACTTCAATAAATATGTCCCTTAAGTAAAAGACACCACCACTGAATTGATGAAAAAATTCTCATTCTATTTTTCTCTTTATTATTTCATTGCATCTACGAAATCTCTTTGCTCTGAGTAAAGCATTCCTGTGTGAATTAACTGATCTTTTCCTCCAAAAATCTTAATGTAGCCCCTTGTTTTAGTGTTACAATTTACTTTGAGGTCACCAGGTCCCATTGTCTGAAAAACACCCAAAACTAATACATTTCTATAGCTATTCTCCACTTTGGGGGTGGTGTTTTGGTGGTTGAAATTTTCAACCCATCCCAAAATTTATCACTTAGTCATCATGGATGTGATCATGGATCACTATTCTCCAAACATGCACAACTCATCTTAACCTTTATAAGGGCACACCTGGACAATGAATTTAGCTTTCGCTGGATTTTTTTGACCCAGGGACATGGCCTAAGATTGAATGACACCATGTCCATTTCAATTGTGGGGGTGAGAAAATTATTCCTTTGGGATGTTTTTCAACCAGGGGGACCTGCTGATTTTCTCAAAGTAAACAGTAAAACAAGAGGCTACATTAAGATTAGGTGGAAAATATCAGGCAGTGTGCCGAGAGACCTGCCCCAATAGTAAACTAGATGTACCGCAGAGCGGTACAAAATATGACCGCCGCCCAGTCCACCACATTTTTTCCACAAAAATAAATCACGCTGAAAGGCCTATATGATTCTAACTGTCTCACTAAATTGCAGTGTGAGTATGTCATACGTATGATTACTGTAAATGTATGTGTGTGCGTGTGTATCTGTTTATGCACATGTGTGCACATGGAATGGGTTAACACGACCCCTGGAGGCAAACATACGGAACATACATGCCCACCAAGTTTCGTGTACCCCGGGTGTCCCGGGAATCCTTGTTGGTGTACGGTCACTAAATGTACACATAAATTATTTTATTGTAAGGCCCCCTATGAACGAAAGTTCACAAAACTTGGCATGCTTTCGGAGGGTGTCATAATGATCCTACACTTTCAATTTCGTGCAGTTTTGACCATGTCAGCCAGAGATATTGTGGTGAAAACACCTAATTTTTTGCTTTTTAATTTTTAACTAGGTGCCGCTATACATGAAATAAGTGGTAATGGGATGGGTTGACATGCCCCCTTAAGACCAACATACAAAATAAAGGTGGACCTCCTAGGCCCTACGGTTCTCGAGATATTCACAGAAAACTGTCTCCGGCCACCTACAGGCCAGTTGGTGTATAGTAACATAAATTAATTTATTGTGTGGCCCCCCATGAACGGAATTCCACGAAACTTGGTGTGCATTCAGAGGGTGTCATAATGATCCTACACTTCCAATTTCGTGCAGTTTTGACTATGTTAGGTCACAGATACCTGCGATTACAACACCTCATTTTTACTTTTTTGTGTTTAACTAGGTGGCGCTATACATGAAATGAGTGGTTATGGAATGGGTTGACATGGCCCCTTGAGATCAACATATAAAAAAAAAAATGGTCCTCCTAAACCTTACGGTTCTCGAGATATTCACAGAAAACTGTGTCTGCCCTACCCTCCTTTCGGGGGGTGCAGTCCAGCGGGGTGGCTACAAACCAAAACGAAAAACGATGGTTCCATGCTATCCATATGGGGTTACATGCCCACCAAGTTTCGTCTACCCCGGTCTTTCAGTGTCCCGGGAATCCTTGACGGAAATTTGGACATGCGAAAAAGAAAAAAGAAAAAAATCTGACTAAACCTATATATCCCGTGAGGGAAATTTGGTCTCCCAATCCGTAAATTAGTGAAGCACACAGAGCACACAGTGAACACACAGTGAGGTGAAGCACACACCAACCCGGAGCAGTGAGCTGTCTGCTACAGCGGCGCTCGGGGATCAGTGAGGGGTTAGGTGCCTTACTCAAGGGCACTTCAGCCGTGGATGTGAGCATGGGAGAGCAGTGCTCAACCACTTCCCCCGCCCAAATTTTTTCTACTGGTCGGGGATCAAACCGGCAAGCCCGAAGCTTGTCAAATTAAAAGATAGCTAGGCTATCATAAAAAAGTTGCTGCATTCCAGCATTGACTGCTCCAATAAAATGGGTTTCTGCTTCTTGTTCTTTATGACTTGCTGTACTGTAATTAAGTCATATCTGTCTTCAGCGCTGAAGCAAAGTAAACAAAATTCCAATGAACTTCAATCCATATTTCTTCTCACAGATCTCTTTAATACATTGATTCTCATCGGGGCTTGTTGTTGCATACCAATAGGCCTAGCCCTAATGATACCCATATATATTTGAATGCTGTAAGGTGTTTCAGAAGTTCACACTGTTTCTGAAAAAAAAAGCAGGAATTTACACAAATTTACAGAAATCTAAATGAGGCAAACATGACATGAGTGATTATATGTCAGGCTTATCAGAGACGTAGGCTAGAAGTTATTCAGATGTCTTTAGTGCATACAGGTTTCAAATTGCCTCCTGGTCTGATTACAGCAAACATTTGAATACATTCTATAATTAGCCCGATAGAGCTCGAGCCGATCATTAGCACTCTGATGACTACTAATCACTGTTTGTGTGCGTATCGGATCAATTAATTGCTCGGCACTAATCAATGATCCGCTGGGTAGACAGTGGGGAAGACTTACACAACAGTGCAATCACACTCCAAGATAGGAAGCGTATCTGTGGAATTTGTCAGTGGCAAGACATCAAAATCATTTCAAAATGGAGCGTTTTTGGCATAAGCCAGCACCGATGCGGGCCTAATGAATTAAAGACCATGAATTGAGGCCCAGATCTCTTTGCGCTATCAATGTGCTGTAAAACTGTATGTCCTGTGGGGAAAGTCACACAACCAGTTTTATCCTGTCGTTGCTTTTATCATTTCCCCCATATAAAAAAGACTCCCATCTCATTACAGCTCACATCAGGCTTCAGTGATTCCTATCACCCCAGGGACACATTACGGCATCAGCTCCCTGGCTGAGGAAATACCCAGCCTTTCCAGGGTGTATTTCACTGTCACCACACACATATACGCACACCTCCCAAATAATAGATCACATAGACGCCCGCTACCATGTAGCTCACTACTGCTCAGAGGCACTCATAGCAGTGTGTCTTGACCATTCCTGTGATTTGTCTAGCTCCCGTAGTCGTGGGGCTCAGAAGGAGTCCTCTTGTAAACTGTTATTGTCGCTGTTTGCGTGCAAAACCGTGAGGATTTCTGTCAGCCTCGATTTGTCAAGACACATCGACGTGTAACTTGAGCTCCGTTCCCTTAGCTCTCCCTGTCCAGAGGGCCCGCCATCTACTCCAAGACACCCTCAGGAGCACAGGCCAAGACTCCACACCTCTGCGCCCCTGCTTCACCCCACTCGTGAATAATTGAAGACACTTAGTATGTCCCTGGCTTCTTACCATGTTAACCCCCTTTGACCGCCCCCATCATGAAACCCTCTCCTATCTTATCAGCACACCGCAGCCTGCCCCTTCCTGTCTGAGATTCTAATGAGCATCTCGAGTTAAAATTCATCTCTCCATCTCTCCCCAGTCCTTGGTGACACTGCAGTACATGCTACTGAGGGCAATTAAAGTTTCTCTTTACCACGAAGGGGAGCCTGCAGGTGTTATTTCTGCTTGACTTTTTCTTGTGAAAATTCCTAGCCTGTCAAGGTGACACCCTGGTTTGAAAAAAAAAAATCCTGCAGGGCTTTATTTCCATTTTCACATTTTTCTCATTCAAATTCCATTTAGTATTGTCATTTAGCCTTTTTGATTTAGCATTGCCATTTAGCATTGTCATTTTAAAGTGGACCGTTAATGGTATTGCCAAAGCCTGGCTTATTTGTTTATGTATGAACCTGACAAACACCCACACCTGAAATGTATTCATGGAGTCAAAGTTGTGTCGTCCGAGCACAGTAAAGATTTGATGTTGAGATGTGTTGTTGTGTGGGAGGTGAGAGGTGCCTCTAGCATAAATAGCCCGCTTGTATGTGTGCGATCCAAAATACTGATCGGACTGGAAGTCCTGTTTTGCTCTGAAATGGACTTGCCGACTCAGCGCTTCAGACTGGCGCCACGTGGTCCTGATGGAACAACTCGACCCACTCAGACTGGCGTGACGCCTGCCGTCGAATTGATTCTATGAGCTGTTTGCCAACAGATACCGGGTGCCTCTGTCCCAAATCAGTCTCCTGGCGTGCTTTTTATAGAGCCATCAGTGTCTGTGATAAGAGTGTTTTTTATGCTGTCTTGGTCCCAGTGATGAGATAAGATTTCATATTCCTCACACACACACACACACATACACACACATACACTCTTTTACTCCTGCAGCCTCCTCCGAGCCTCGTTAAGAAGGCCGTCTGGCCATCGGAAGAGAGCTGCTGACTTTGAGATGACTTTGGAAATGTCTGTCATCCATTACATGGCAACAGCTTCCTTTGTCCAAGCAGATGTGTGGAGGGAGTGCCGGGACACCTTTCGGTGTGTGTGTGCTTGTGTATGGAGGGAGAGACGGAATATCCTTGGGTGTGTGTTGGGACAGTGAGATTTCAGCCCTAATCTATCCTCGTTAGGCAGTATGGGATATGAAGACCGAAACTGTCTACATGTCTCATCCTATCATGACAATGACACTGGCGTTTCCCTCACCTGATTTTTGGCACACAGAGTGCAACTGAGTTCCATGACCAGAGCAAAGGTGGTACGGTTCCTCAGCTGAGCCGCTCTGAAAGAAAAGGTGGTACGGTTCCTCAACTGAGCCGCTCTGAAAGAAAAGGTGGTACGGTTCCTCAGCTGAGCCGCTCTGAGCCGCTCTGAAAAAAAAGGTGGTACGGTTCCTCAGCTGAGCCGCTCTGAAAGAAAAGGTGGTACGGTTCCTCAACTGAGCCGCTCTGAAAGAAAAGGTGGTACGGTTCCTCAACTGAGCCGCTCTGAAAAAAAAGGTGGTACGGTTCCTCAGCTGAGCCGCTCTGAGGCACACAGCAAAATAAACCAAAATAAAGGGTGCAGTGCATAACAATGAATCACCAATTAGAATTGGAGCCAAGATAAGGGCAACACAGCATGGCGTCCAATAACAACACCAGCAACGCTGCAGGACTTTTCCAAGTAACTTTGGTGGTGAAAACATGTCAGAGATGCAGGCTCGCGTACCCTGCGCTCTTCACTGGAGTAGGAAATCCAGCCAATGCTGGCAGAAGCCCAAAGCCCAGGCATTCCGGGGATATTAGCCCTCAACTACACCAATTAAGATATCATTCCTGAAGAATGACAAAGACGGTATTCCCATGGCAACCGCCCCCTAGGGAATGAACCGGCCAAGCCCAAAAAGCCGATATGACATGGCGTGGCTAAATCCCTTGGGTATCTTGATTATCAAGTTGGAATGATCCCAGACAACAACAAATCAAAATTCCCATGATGTAGCCTTGCCCTGTCTCAGCTGTTGCTACGGGCTGCAAAAACAGCAGAGATATCCACCTGATATCCAGTTCTCCTCCATGTGACCCCTAGAGGTCAAAGGTTAATACCATCTTACGTAACACCTTGTCTAGTTGTTTTTGCAGAGGAACATTTTAACTAATATACAGCTTCCAGTAGAACTGAGTAATAATATTTATACTGTAAAAAGTTCCTCACACACAACCTTGTGATGTTCCTGTTTCATAAGTTAATTTACATAAAGGTTCATTAATTGCTCCATATGGTCAGGTAACATTCAGTAACACCGTATGAAAAAGTTGATAGATGAGCATTTTGTAATTCTTCATGCAAACCTTTCATTTTACTCAAGGGGTGAAGTTGCTTATTTGGTCTGGCAAGGGACTGGTAATTATGTAGTAGTTAATAGGCAAGTATGTAATTACTGGTAAATATGTCATTCATTAAATTCCAAAGAAATTGGAAACTGCTAATATTTCTTCAATAATAAAGAGGATTAGGAGTGATGGGAGGACACCACCCTCTAGTAGTCTGTGAGTTACCAGCCACTATTTGTTTGATGATGGTAAACGCACACCTTGTGAGGTGCTCAGGATGGTAAATGAGACTTAGAAATTAGAAGAATTTCACACACTCAGAACCTCAATATGCAATTATTTATCAGACCAACGTTTCGGCTTGCACCTTCATAGGGTCATTTTTTACCAACCAGTTACCAACCACTACCAACTTACTTTTCCCCATTAAATGGGAACCTTACACATTTTAATTGTAGTTAAAGGAAAGTCCTAATCACTACATATTTACCTACTAATTGCTAGATAATTATACCATAACACGCTACAAAAACACATAGCTAGATTTATGAAAACATAACACTCAATGATGAGCTTGTTAATCATGAGAGATTCCTCCCATAATTTGATAGATGGAAACCATAATGACACATTCAGGGAGTTGTTTTTTAAGATGCAGACACACAGGAGTGGGTGTGATTAGTGGGCTGTGCCACCATTCCTTTCCTGCGTGTCTGTTTCCCCCCTTGAGTCAAAGCGGCCTACCTTGTGATTTATGCTACTCTTGTAAACACTCGGCACCCGTGAGAACACACGCCCGCCTGTCACAGCACAGGGAGAGGAGAAGAGAAGAGAAGAGAAGAGAAGAGAAGAGAAGAGAAGAGAAGGGTGAGAAAAGAACAGAAGAGAGAGGAAGTGAGGCTGAATTCCATTCCAACTCTTAATATTTCATTCCTTATCTAAATTAACTTTTGCCCAAAACCCAAGCCTAATCAAGTTGGACACAGGGGGTATTCTGTTTTTTTTTTTTACAGTTATTTTGCAATATGAGCATACACCTTTAGCAATTTGTGTTTTATTAATATAATGTAAGGAGCATCATGCCATCTGTTGTTGAACCACAAGGGAATAATCCATAATTCTTAGATTTTACTGTTCCACTTTGTTTGGGAAATAATACATTTTCTTTTTGTTTCTTAAGTTGTGAAGCATAGAATATAAATGTTGCAAGTTGTATGATTGATGTCAAACAATAAATATTTTATCATCCTGCACTGCATTAAACATTGTTCTCTTTGAAACAACTACGGTACAACTATCTTTGTGAGGGGCCATCGCAAGCACAAGCCACACCGCATAAGAGCTACACTTCCTACCCAAACAAATGTTGTTGTCCCATTGTAATTCAGAGAGAGAGAGAGAGACAGTGTTCAGGATGTATCTCTACCATTTAATGATGGCCATGGTACAAAAAGGCTGCCACAGTCCAGACACACTCCAGGGCTACCCGTCTGCTACCGGGAGACACATTTAAAAGTGTGAACCGAACTTTTGCCACCGCCGGAAACTTTTTAAGCACCCTGCTTAGTTTGTAAGAGCAGCCATGAATCTTACACAGCAAGCGTGAACGCACGGCAGCTGGCAGATGGATCCGCAGCGATTATCACCCGTTTTATGAAACCACTCTTTTACAGGTTTGACTAAGCGCGGGGCGCATAGTCTCTGCGTAATTTATGACTGCGTGAGCTGCTTTGTGTTCCAAATATATTTATGAGTGTGTGCGCAAAAAAAAAAACACAATTTAATATCTCACTCAAAATAGATCCCACCAGAAAGTAAGCCAGGGGACAGACGGAGACAGCACATAAACTTTAAAATAACACCATCAAGGGAAAGCAAATCACCTGATTCTTGAGGAGACATGCAATATGAATCTGGAGCTTGCATAAACATGGTTAAAGCCTCCCTCCTGTTCTTGTTAATGTTCGATATGCTCCTCCACCAGGGAAGACAGACTCTCACAGTGTTTTGTAAACCTCCTGCAGAGATGTGAGCAACTGATGTGAATACTAAAAAGACATAAAAATGTGGAAAATGCATTTTTTTTTCTCAGACCAGCAGTGTGAACATTAGATGTTCCTTTATGGCTGGTGGAGGTTAAGTTAGATCACACATACCCATTCTAAGTGTTAACATCTGAATGGAAATAGGAGATCAAGCGTCGGAATGTGAGGATTATGATGATGATTCATTGTGTTCAGAGATTTCCAGCGGAGTCTGTTATCGTGGTATATGTACTTTGGCATATCTGGCGGGTTCTATTTGATTCTGTGATGGAGCAGGTCCTGATTTCACTAATGGGCAATACGGCTTCCAACACACAAAGCCCACAACACATACTGTAGCTTAGCAAAATATTGAGCTACTTTCATAACATGTGGAAGATTTTAAGACACAAACATGGGTGGGTCAGTGGCAACGCAATGCTGGGGTGTGTCCATGCACACATGTGGGAGTTATAAATAATATAAATAAGTGGCTTTAAAGCAACATCGTTCCCATGTAACTTCTAAATTATTTCATATATCATGGCTGACACGACATGCTAGTGACGTCAAGAACATTTTAACCCCATTAAACAACAATTTCTAATCTCTCCGTGTACAGTTGGGGTACTGTATTGTCGAATTATTGTGATTGGCTAAAGAATGAGTCTAATTCCTAAACCCATTTTTGCTGGACTGTGCTCCACTTTGAGTCAATGAAATGAGCAGATAAAGGTATCCCTCTCTATTCTCACTGAGTGGTTGCTGATGTGTGGAGCATGTTTGTGGTGCTTGCTGTGCTTTCAAATTGGGTTCCGGTGACTCAAATCTCCCACAAAAGATTGTGCCAATTTTGAGTTGAGTTTAAGTTCAGGGAACTCAAGGACATTAGAAAAACAGGACATAGTGAAAAGTATGACAGAACAAAATAACCCCACTACTCTACAGACTCTTATTATTCTGTGGAAACTGACTTTGTGTCTTGTTAGTTGTCAATGTTTGCTTGTGGCTATCAAATGCTTAAAGACAATTGAATAATTCGGTCAGAAAAAAAAAAAACTGATGTTCTGTAGGCCTACAGAAAATAAATAAATAAATAAATAAATAAATAAATAAATAAATAAATAAATAAATAAGCTGGTTACAAAGTAGACGTATGAGCTTCCAAACTGGTGTATATAAACAAGATTTCCTGACAGAGCTCAGTTTTATTGAGGTTGTGCACCAACAGTATGCAACAGCCTGTAAGGATCTGAATACCGGCAGCATTAGACAGTGATTCACCACTCAGATAACCTAGTGCAGATATACATTATAAAACCATCACTCCATTATGTGTGATATAATTTGACTGTGGGATTGAATGTTGCACTTTAGATTCAACAGTGTGGCAGTGCATTGAGAGACGATGCACAGCATATGTTTGAAGGCCATGTCCTGTCACTGATGGGAAGACATGTCTTCACATGAAAGGGAGAAAGTATCACAGAGCTGCATGATCCTACATCAAAGCCGTGCTGATAGAAAAGTAATCTTAGTGCCATCAGAAACATGAGCGCTGTGTATGGAGCCTGCAGACCCCCTGTGGCCAACACTCAGTGTGGGATCGCTACACTTCAAATGGCTCCACTTTCATAAAGATCCCAATCTAGAAGTTTTAATAAATGTTTAATATAGGAAATGTGTTCTTATCGGAGTCTCTGATCCACCATTTTGTTGAATCGGTCCCCTTGAAGACTGCGGCTGACCAATGGCTGCAGTGTCGGTTTCATTTTTAATCGCTGTTCGCCGTCGGGCCGGGTGCTTCCTCTTCCGTTCACCTAGTCGGCCCAGCACTACGCCCAGAATAGCAGGCGAGGAGAAGGGAGATGAGCCTGGGACTGGGAGAGCAGAGTGTGTCTGCTGAGGGAGATAAGAGGGCCCCATGTCCCTCGCACAGCATACACACCCATAGGCTCTGTGGAAAGTTTCCCTGCGTCATTTTGTGCCCTGTATATTCCCCACTAAGATCATTTTACCCATAAAACTGGGATTATGTCTAGGTGGTCTCCCCGCGTCTAAGTAAAACTGCTATCCTACTGACACCGTGACCATCACCAATCCTCTCCTCCTGCGCGAGAGATCCTGCCCTTTCATAGTTTAATCTCCAACAAAGACCATAATAATGTTGCGGTTTATTGTCTGGTCTGCTCTCCTTCAATAAACAGAAATTACATTTTCGTCTTTCCTAACTCTATCGAACAAACCCAAGCTGCAAGCTTGCAGAGAATGCCTGGAGTGGATTTTGTTGGAAGAGGGTAAAGTGACTGGTAAAAAAACAAGGTTTATTGCACAGAAAACAATACCCAATGGAGCATGGCCAAAGTGAATTTGAGCCTGGTCCTACCAGGTTACAGGTCTGCACCCTCTAAGGTGGATTAAGAAAAGTCTAAAATGGGAAGTGTATTACAAAAGGGTGAGACTCTTTTGCTTCATGAAAGCTGTTCTTGTAATATCTGAATGACATGGCTGCTTCCTAAATCCCTGGGAATATGATTTGAATATCTAAACGGGTCCTCCTCCTTCTCACGTGTTGGATAAACGGCAAGCTTAGAGCTCCTGCATAGAGCTTTGTGGTACAAAGTTTGCTGGGAGCTGATTTTGTGTTGAAAAATGGCAACTTCTCTGTGCCCCACCACCACCTCTGTCTTGATCTTTTGAGCTGCACTGAGTCCCTCTATGCATCAGCACTTATTCGAAACTGATGACAAAGGCTTGTGTTTAAATTATTTGAAAGACTGGCTGCCGCAAAAGAACCCTTATCTCTCTGCAAAGGAAGCAGCACAAACCTAAAAATAAAATACTGCAGTTTTGATCTGGTGGCCAAACACAAAAAGCACATCCTCTTGGATGTCAGGGAGCATTGGCAAATTGCTCTCGCAGATGACTCACATTAATAACCAGTGTCGACCTTGCAGTGCAACAGGGCCAACTTCTAATGAGATTGTAATGGACAAGTTTGCCTACTCTTTGATAGTGTTTCAAACGTCCATGGGGCTAGCAAGTGAGACAAAAGAATATTGGGTTCTAACTTTTGTAAGTATTTATATTATGCAAACCAATCATTGGCATGACATGTTGTTATGTGCAGGCATGGTAGAGCAGTCAGTCTTACCGCCAAGTACTGGTAATCAACTGGCCTGGGTATTATTGCTGTACCTACTGTTGTGAGTCCATGTTGCTTTGTCTGCTAGGTTCTGTGACGACTGATGACACACGTGGTCCAGTCATTTGTCTTTATTAGAGCAGAAGCGAGGAACACAGACCAAGACTTAGACACCATTACAATGAACACACAAGAGTTGCCACTAACACTCACACACCGACACGAGGGTTACACGAAAGGAAGAACTAAGGAGTGTTACACACAAAACACTATACCACATACATAATCCCAAACTAAGAGCTAAAACACAAACATTTAACCCGCACAGTTTCCCTGAAACCCCCCTGAGTAGCATTGTGGGTAAAAGCACACTCAGTCCAAGACACACCGACGCTACAGTATCATTCACCTTTACCTGGTGATCACTAGCCACTAAAGCAATTTAATGTTTGGTTATGAGATCCAGGTCTGAGATCTTATAAAAATCTAAGAACAGCCTTTAGTACAGCACCACCCAATATATTACCATGTGTATCATTTCTTCAGTTAGCGATGTGGTCCACATGCCAAAGATATTCAGTTTACTGTCATAGGGAAGTAAGTAAACCAGAACATATTGAAGTTTTAAAACTGAAATCAGAGTTTTTCTTTCCTCAAAAGATACTCAAACTGATTACCGGAATAGTTGCCAAATGCAAATGAATGTGATATTTAACATCTAGACTATAAATTGTGGCAGCCATGAAACAAATCCCTACAGCTGCTTTGGAGATTTTAAACTGACTTAATCAGAGAGGGGAATGATGGAATGGCCATTTCTTTCCAGACAAAGAGATAAGGTAGCATGTCCGAATGATTTGTTTGTGTTTATACTTGTGTAACTTACATATGTTTATGTATAGATTGTATGTTTATATGAGTAAGTTCAGTTACATGTGTGTGTGTGTGTGTGTGTGTGTGTGTGTGTGTGTGTGTGTGTTTTGTTTAATGACCTAGACTGCCTCAGAGCCTCATGTCATCCTTCCGGTCAGTCACCTCAGTGGAGAGAGATAGTGTTTATAGACTAGACAAGAGACATCCGTTGAAACTTAACCATACAATGAACCCTTTGTGTGGCGGCAGAGCACATTTTAAGACATGGGGCCACGAGAGGCCTTTGTTTGCCAACCGTGGGTCATAAATGCAACTGGATCCTACATTTCCATTAGAAAGCGCTTGATGTCCATGCCGTAATTCACTCTAATGTTGTAAATTGTAGCCCTTGCTGAGGGCCTCATTGTTGTCAACATCAACAGTGATGAACATCTGTGGGTCTAGTCTTACTCTTATGTGAGACAAAACAGACAAAGAAAACGTCATGAACTTGTGAATGACAGTTGGACTTGTTTGAGATTATTTTGCCGAGCATATGTGTACTGCAGCCTGTTTGATTGGCTCTTTCCTTGAGAGAAGCAGAACACAGATTGAACACTCCACTCCCTGTCCCAGCCAATGTCTGTGAAGACTGATAGAAACACAAATTGCCTTCAGCTGAACCTGCTGAAACCACACTATGGCTGGCTGCAAGACTGAAGCGACGGCAAACCAGCCTGACCCGATCAAAGCACAGTCGTTATCCCCCTCTCTGCTGTCCTATTGAGTCTATTACACATTCTATTGACATGGATAACGGATGCAGAGAGAAGATGGATGAATGATTGACGGATGTGGATGTGGATATGATCTGGCCCTACAGGAAATATGTGCAGTAACCCTCAACAGTTAATTCTCAAGTGATTGGCTGACTTTCAGGATGTATGCCCTTCCTGTTTTGTTGGGAGGTTTTTTAGGTTGTTTTTAAGAGTTATGTTATGCAATCCCATATGAAAAATGTCTGGAAAAAACAGGAATCAAACTTGGCATGTACAACATTTGCATGATACATCTATGGTATCTGTTTATGTTACTATATGAAAGGGGTACGGTGTTCATTTTAGGACATCCTCAGACTCAGGTGTCAGACTCAGAAAAACATCGGTCATCTTCAGACAAAACTGCCTCAGCATCAGAAAAACCTCTGTCATCTTCAGACAAAACTGCATCAGCGTCAGAAAAACCTGTCATCTTCAGACAAAACTGCCTCAGCGTCAGAAAAACCAGACTCAGGTGTCAGACTCAGAAAAACATCTGTCATTTTCAGACAAAACTGCCTCAGCTTCAGAAAAACTTCTGTCATCTTCAGACAAAACTGCCTCAGCGTAAGAAAAACCTCTGTCATCCTCAGATAAAACTGCTTCAAACCAAACTGCCTCAGAAAAACATCTCTAAGGAGTCAGGTCTCAGAAAAAACGCTGTCAGAAAAAGTGGAGTCAGGTCTCAGAAAAAACGCTGTCAGAAAAAGTGGAGTCAGGTCTCAGAAAATCAGGTCTCAGAAAAGTATTAAGTATTAAATAAAGACAAATGTGCTATGCCATGATGTAATACCATATAATACTATTATAAAACGTTAGCAGTTGTCATTGTCATTGCACAACAATAATAGACAGACATAAAGATAGACAGGTACTTGAAATGTAATCCCCAGGGGACAATAACTGCAGCGTTGTTGAATTCATTTGATATGAGATGTTATCTTAACTTATTTAGAGAAATGTGCCTTGTTGTTGGTACCTGCTATTTCATGTATTATCATAATGGTATTATATGGTATTACATCATGACATAGCACATTTGTCTTTATGGGGGTTTGGGAATAATGATGTGATGATAATGATGCAGATTTCTTACTGGTAGGTAGTGTACAACTGGGAAACGGTTAGCAAAAGTAAGAAATAATGGTCCAGGTGTCGTTCTGGACTTTCGTGGTGGAAAAATGTTTAACCCACTTTTCCCTAGCTCATTGAATGTACCGTAATCCTACGAAAAACAAATTATTTTGCTGTATGTAGTACGTACTGTAGCTTACTCCGGAATGTGCCTTACAGCAGCTGCTAATGTTACTAGCGAAGTGAGGTTAGCTAAGTTACATCCATGGATTTCCTACAATGTGTATACCATTGGATCACTTTCTACCTTTACCATTGGATCACTTTCTACCTAATTTCTACATCTAACCAAGCACCAAATATAACATGCCAGTGACCAGGCTTGGAATTTCACCATTCTGGGGGCAAGGCCACTTGGCCTTCAGTTGGGCATATTTGGTGGGGGGCACAAAGGCCACATGGGCACCAAGGCCAAAGTTAACTATACAGTAGTAGGCTATAAAAATGATCAAAGTTGTATTTAGCCTATTCACTGCAGTAGACCTGCATCATTGTATGAAACATAACAAAAACATGAAACATGACATATTACATATAACTGTAAATCATCTGATCATCTAATAACATTTATTTTATATTTGGCCTGCTATGAAATCATGTGTTGAACAATTTAAATTTAAGCACAGCTCATCTTTAAGAAATTCAAATAGCCTAGATGCATGCTTAGCATTTTGTGATCAGGCTACTTTCATAAACTCTTAGTCAGCTGTCCTCTGATTTACCAATATCTAGGCGATATTTGTAACATTTATTTTGTATTTGGCCCATTATGAAATCGTGTGGAACAATTTAAACACATTGTAAAACTTAAAGCCCAAATTTGGAGACATCAATGCATGTCTAAATTTACTGCAAATTCAAAACTGGATTACTCTGGAACGGCTAACTGTACAGGGGACTGCTTTACACCTTTATGTTCGGTAAGGTCTACTGTTTATTCTGATATGTGGTTTGTCATGTGTTAAAAGAAGGGTTCGTAAAGTATTCCACCGAGATGAATGGGTAGGGAGATCATGGACGCAAAACCTTCAGTAGAATGTATGATTAAATTGAATTATATTATTTACTTTTCTCGCGAACCGTTCAACACAGCAATTATCGGCTAACATCGTTTAAAAGCTGAGAAAAAGCTCTTTCATGTGACATCACTTGTGATGTCTGTGTGATGAATAGGCTACTGTAGTTCAACTGAGAAGAATGGGTGAATTTGGACGCACTTTCTTGCGATGTCACTTTCTCCACTGCGTAAAAGACTACATTAATTTGCGCTGTGAATGCTAAGATTATTTTGACAGGCCGCAGGCTAAATAAAAATCGCTATTAGTAGGACACAAAGCAGAATATTGAAAGAAGGGGGCACCAAGGCCACCGTGGCCTGTAAACCTATGATTTTCAAAGGGGCTTCACGGCCAACGCAAGGGGCTACCACGGCCGTCGTGGCCGCCGTGAAATTCCTACCCTGCCAGTGACAGAATAACGTATTAAGCATAATATTAAACTCACTGTTCTGTATCCGTCGTCTTCTTCTGTCCCCACAATAACTTTTCATTTGAGACTTTTTCGTCTGACTCTGTTTTTTCTGACAGCGTTTTTTCTGAGACCTGATTTTCTGAGACCTGACTCCACTTTTTCTGACAGCGTTTTTTCTGAGACCTGACTCCACTTTTTCTGAGGCAGTTTGGTTTGAAGCAGTTTTATCTGAGGATGACAGAGGTTTTTCTTACGCTGAGGCAGTTTTGTCTGAAGATGACAGAAGTTTTTCTGAAGCTGAGGGAGTTTTGTCTGAAAATGACAGATGTTTTTCTGAGTCTGACACCTGAGTCTGGTTTTTCTGACGCTGAGGCAGTTTTGTCTGAAGATGACAGAAGTTTTTCTGACGCTGATGCAGTTTTGTCTGAAGATGACAGAGGTTTTTCTGACGCTGAGGCTGTTTTGTCTGAAGATGACCGATGTTTTTCTGAGTCTGACACCTGAGTCTGAGGATGTCCTAAAATGAACACCGTAATGGGGGCATAATTATAAATGTTAACAGACTGTTAACAAACCATATACAATCATAGGTACAATCTTTTAGACTAGACTATTTAGATATTTTAGACTAGACTATTTAGATAGTTAGGAATTCATTAGATGAATTAAGATGTAATGTTTTACAATGTTTAATAGTGTGTGTGTGTGTGTGTGTGTGTGTGTGTGTGTGTGTGTGTTTGTGTGTGTGTGTGTGTGTGTGTGTGTGTGTGTGTTTGTGTGTGTGTGTGTGTGTGTGTGTGTGTGTGTGTGTGTGTGTGTTGTGTGAGAGAGAGAGTGTGTGTGTACTGTGTGTGTGTGTGTGTGTGTGTGGGTGTGGGTGTGTGTGTGTGTGTGTGTTCCTGCATATACAGCACTGCAACAAAATTGTTATTAATACAAGGAAGCTAAGCAGTATACTGTAGGTGTTCACATTGAGCACATCCTCGGGTGGAGAGGAGCCAGATGGAACTGTCACTCTGTCGAAGAACATTCTAAGACGAGGTGCCAACTTCTCCAAAGCAAAGAGAGAGAGAGATATGGAGACAGAGGGAGAAGGGACAGAGAGAGAAAGCAAGAGAGAGGAGAAAGAGAGGGAGTGAGAGAGAGACAGAGAAAGAAAGAGAGGGAGAGGAAGAGAGAGAGAGAGAGAGAGAGAGAGAGAGAAGGAGAGAAGCTGTTGGCACACTGTAAACTTTCCAGATCCCTGAGTCTGCTCCACAACATTTCCAGATGTAAGCAGTTTTTGGGGACTTTTTCATCTTCCTCGATTAATTTCAGTCCAGTTTTATTTGACACCACCTGTCATAAAGTCTGTATGGCTTTATGATGAATAAGTCACAGACACACTTGTCATGATAATGTATTGGTGTCCACATTACATAACCTTGTGAAAAATGACAATGTGCTGTGTATATAAATATATAGGTTCTGCGGTATAAAACATTAGTTTTAAAACTACAGCATGCCAGTCCAGTTGTTCCCACAGAGGATGCAAAGCTTCTGGCACCCAGAGGATCTGGTAACACTGTCATAAGGAGTCACTATCCAGTGATGTGACAGTATCACCATAATCAATCTCATTATGGACCCTTTCAAGAGAGTTCCATTATCAGCATCATAGTTGGCCCCACAAGACTTCCTTTTTAACATTCCATATGTTATCTTAATGCAGAGGAAGTAGATTGGGGCCCAAATAGAATGTTCAAGCACTGTTTTTGTTTACCTTGTTGAAAGGGTCTATAAATGTATGACGCTATGAACAACTACATCTTAAATTCTCAAATCTTGTCATGGTAGTCATGACAATTACTTATGATGTAAAAAGGGCACTGTCAGAATCATCTGTCACAGGACAGGACATCTGCCATGATATTGTGATGTCAGTGTTATTATGCAGGCTTCAAACAAAAAATCTTTACTTTCAGATCCACATTTTGTGTGCATGCTATCCATCTCTATAGTGTGCTGGAGGACAGGCTTCAAACAAAAAATCTTTACTTTCAGATCCACATTTTGTGTGCATGCTATCCATCTCTATAGTGTGCTGGAGGACACTGAAATCTTGCACACCACACCAGCATAATATGGAGGCTATTTGTGTATCATCATATCGTTTCAGTTGACCTGCAGTCAAGTAGCATGGGCAATTAACGCCCTGCAAGGGGAGGCTCGCTGCTGGCTGGTGACTAAATGCCACGCTGAATTCCCTTCCTCCTCCGTGAAAAGAAGCGCTCTGTCCCCTATCCTCTTTTCGTTCGGATCAAAGCACCGCGGCTCATGAAAAATCATCACAGAAAAAAAGGTATTTGTTTCAAGAGCGTGAACAACTTCATTAAAATGGCCTTTTAAGAATCTCATTAGATCATTGACTCCCCCTCCCCCTAGCCCGTGGCCCTTGGATGCCAGTCATTAGGAGGAAACAGAACAGAGCGGAGGAGGCTTGTTAGTGCGCTATTTTAAACCAGGCCACTCTTTCCTCCATTTACACCCACCTTGACTTAACCGTGGGCTACTAATTAACAGAAGGGGGTAGAGCTCAGGCGACATGCTAAGCCCATCTAGCCTAGGCTCTCATTAAATGCCTCCAGTTTGACCCTTCACAGATGCAGACGTTAGGGTGACAAAGACAATGACAATGGTCGGCACATGACCAATTGTGTGTGTGTGTGTTTGGCGTGCATGCATGTGTGTGCAAATGCATGTGCACATGCATGCGTGTGTGTGTGTGCCATCTCTGCTATTATTGGCAGCCGCCACATATGGTGGAGACGTTGCTACTTATACCCTTAAGAACTACTGAGTATTGTGTTTGTTAAGTTATATATCACTTAAGCTAAGTGATATTGTGAAGACCTGGTGCATGCAACTGGTCCATGGGTTTGCATATATAGTGTACTGCGTTCTTAATATCTGTGTCGCTGTACCATTTTCTTCATGTGCACATAAATAAATGGTTAAAATGTGTGTGTGTGTGTGCAGGAGCGGACTGGGACCATAAATCGGCCCTGGCATATTTGGCCCAAGCGGCCCTCAAATCGGTCGGGCGCACCTAATTAAATACAAAATCTTTGCATTACCCTTAAATATGCATATATTTTCAACTGTCATGGAGCACTGAAAGTGATAGGCCTAGGCCTCATTGGCTATTACTCTGATCAGAGGTAGCCATGGAGTACATGATCTCCATATTAGCCCAGAATATACAAGCAATTATTATGACCGCCGCGCAGCGAAGCTGGTTTAGTCAGATTTTCTTTTTTTTTTCTTTTTCTTTTTTTTCTTTTTCGCATGTCCAAATTTCTGTCAAGGATTCCCGGGACACTGTAAGACCGGGGTACACGAAACTTGGTGGCCATGTAACCCCACATGGATAGCATGGAACCTCCTGTTTTCGTTTTGATCTGTAGATCCCCCGCTGGACTGGTCCCCTGGAAAGGAGGGTAGGGCAGACACAGTTTTCTGTGAATATCTCGAGAACCGTAGGGTTTAGGAGGACCATTTTTTTTGTATGTTGATCTCAAAGGGCCATGTCAACCCATTCCATAACCACTCATTTCATGTATAGCGCCACCTAGTTAAACACAAAAAAGTAAAAATGAGGTGTTGTAATCGCAGGTATCTGTGACCTAACATAGTCAAAACTGCACGAAATTGGAAGTGTAGGATCATTATGACACCCTCTGAATGCACGCTAAGTTTCGTGGAATTCCGTTCATGGGGGGCCACACAATAAATTAATTTATGTTACTATACACCAACTGGCCTGTAGGTGGCCGGAGACAGTTTTCTGTGAATATCTCGAGAACCATAGGGCCTAGGAGGACCACCTTTTTTTTGTATGTTGGTCTTAAGGGGGCATGTCAACCTATCCCATTACCACTTATTTCATGTATAGCGCCACCTAGTTAAAAATTAAAAAGCAAAACATCATTGTTTTCATCACAATATCTCTGGCTGACATGGTCAAAACTGCACGAAATTGAAAGTGTAGGATCATTATGACACCCTCCGAATGCATGCCAAGTTTCGTGGACTTTCGTTCATGGGGGGCCTTACAATAAAATAATGTATGTGTACATTTAGTGACCGTACACCAACAAGGATTCCTGGGACACTGAAAGACCGGTGTACACGAAACTTGTGGGCATGTAACCCCACATGGATAGCATGGAACCATCGCTTTTCGTTTTGATCTGTAGCCCCCCCTGCTGGACTGGACCCCCCGAAAGGAGGGTAGGGCAGACACAGTTTTCTGCGAATCTTGAGAACCGTAGGGCCTAGGATGACCAATCTTTTGTGTATGTTTGCCTCCAGGGGTCATGTAAACCCATTGCATATGCACACATGTGCATAAACAGATACACACGCACACACATACATTCACAGTAATCCTATGTATGATACATACTCACACAGTAGACATATATACGCATGCATGCACATGCACACACACAGGCACATAAACAGGCAAACACACAAGCACATGCACATGCACGCACACACACCCACCAACACACACATAAACATAAACATGTACACGCACACATGCACACAATTCAAGAATTTCTCAGAATTATGAACAGGCAAGATGGGGGTGGGGTTGTATAAAATGTATATTACATGTGAAATCTATGAACTAATTATGTTTTGGTACTTGTTGTCTAGCAGATACCAGATGCCTTTCAGCGTGACTTATTTTTGTGGAAAACATGTGCTGGACTGGGCGGCGGTCATATTTTGTACCGCTCTGCGGTACATCTAGTTAAAGAAGAGTTTCTGCTTGAATTCAAAGTATCATTTCAAATTATTCAATAGGCTACATTTAAACTATACAATGCTCAACTGACAGCAGCACCAAACAGTTACTGAAGCCTATGTGTAAAGAGCTAAATTACCTAGATTGTCGTAGACGTTAATCACTGTAGGACAACTGAAACAACACAAAATAAACAGGGCTGTTGCTGGAAATATTTTATTCCTGTAGGCTATACTACATTGCTGGTACATTTTGGAACATTATAGCTACATTAACTAATTATCTTTAATGTCTTTCAGTAGCCTATCGTATAGGTTACTGTATATTAGTTGGCTTGTGCATGAATATGACTTGATGTTTTGTAGCCTACATTTCCGTCTTTTAGCCCATCTTTACCATGATAATTAACCCTTCCAAGATAGAACACTTTCGACGCTCTACTTTGAGAGACCAACCACCACTCATTAGCCTAGAAATCTAGACACACCCTAGCTGCAGCAAATTACATTTGCTTCCAGGGCTAGTCTAGCAACTCTCCGTTGGCTTGTGAGCTCGAAAAATTAAACTTCTATCAGGCCAATCAAATCGTGTATCGTTAGGCGGGCTTAACATAATGATTGATGGCAGAGTTGCAACGGTTTGGCTTGAATTCCCTGCTACTTGAAAACAAAGAAGATGGATGTTGCTGTTGGCCAACAGTGTGACACTAGTTAAGCTTGTTTTAAGTTGGCAAAAGTTTGAACTAGCCAACTAGCTCCGCTAGTGGGAAAACGCATGGGACTCAGCGCTGTCCTATTGCGTGCAGAGGGAATTTGAAAGACAACCGATTATCCCGCCCCTCGGACTGAGCACTGCTAACGGTGAGTGCCCAGACCCTACATTTTAATGTGGGTCTGGCTCGTCAGGCTAACCACTCGTGCCATCGATGTTGAATTTTGGGCATCTGATGGAAACTGATCAATCTGACCAACAATTACCATCGATTTGACACTCTTTTGCTGTCCGGGGTGGCAATTCATTCATTTAGAACATTTAAGTTGCACTATTTGTTATTATAATCACAGCACGGCCTTACGTTATCATAACCACATCATTACATTATCGCAATTAATAAGTCATTATAATCATCATCGTCAGCATGGCATATCACATATAGCCTATACCTGCTCCACCACTGAGTTCTTATCATGTAGCCTCAACTAGGCTCCACCACCTGCTCACTGTCCCTCTGTATGCTTGCTTATATCCTCGTTCAAACTCAACGAACTTGTATTTTTGAAGCTTCTGCATTGGTGTTACTTTTGCAGTATATTGTTACTACCGGCACCCACCGCAATTTCGTGTAGGCAACTTCGATTAACTTCTGATGGCTCACAAAATCCTGGCTGTGGGCCAAAATGCGAGGGGTGGGGCCTGACGTGAGCTGTTATTGGATCAGTCGAGTGTCAATATGGAAATGTAACCAGTGGCCGCTGATTGTCCTTCCTTTGGGCCGATCGTTGGCCAAAAGGATTAAATTATATATATATAGCCTATTCTATCGGCCCAAAAGGTGCGTCGGCCCACCGGGAAAATGCCCGGTATGCCAGATGGCCAGCCAGTCCGCCCATGTGTGTGTATCTCTCTCACTATCTCTCTCTCTTTCTCTCTCTGTCTCTCTGTGTCTGTGTGTGTGTGTGTGTGTGTGTGTGTGTGCATTAGTAGAAGAGTATACAGTCATCAGCTCTAACACCCATAAAAGAGACAGAGTAAGAGAGACATCGGTTCATGGTTGGTGGGAATGTAGAATGATGAAGAAGGAAATAGAGAGAGAGAGAGAGGAACAGACAGAGGGAGAGAGAGGGAGAGAGACGGAACGAGAGAAAGAGAGAGAGAGAGACACAGACAAAGAGAGGGAGAAGGGTTTATGGGTGTTAGTCCAAGACAGAGCCCTGAGGAGACAGAGGTAGCAGACGTCGGCTAGTTGATAAAAATGGTGGATGAGGAGGAGGCTGGTAATGAAATTGAGGGCTGGCCTCGTAGTGGCGTGCTGATAAATGGCACCATGGTGTCTGCAGAAAAGCCAATAGTTGTGTGGAGAGGACTAGTGGGAGGCCTGCTAATAGAGAACGCCTGGATGTAGACAGGGCCTGTAATAACAGGCCAGGCCGGCGCACTGAGATAAAGAAATGAAGATTGAGTTAGGGTGGTTAGAAGCCGTTACAGTTTGGGGAAGGCAGGGAATGGAGGTTATGTGACGCTGTGTTGGGAATGCGTGAGAGCCCCTCCTGGGGTGTCTGACATCCACTGCAGTGATAGATTTACCAGGCTGGACTCAGATAGAGGCTGAGGTAACAGAGTTCTCTGAATCATTAGTTTTGTCTGTATGAAATGATACACATTCTATTGGTAGCGTTAAAAATAATCTAAGTGGCTGTAAATACAACATAGATCCTGGAACTATCACTCATCGCTACTTAGAAGCGTACAGTCATCAACTTCCCTGATACCTTATTTTAGGTAAACCCCTGGTCACTTCCCTGATACCTTGATTTAAGTAAATGCCTAGGAAGGCTATTGTTCTTGCTCTTGTCACCATGAATGTAAGTGAACAAAACAATGCTGATGCCACTTGGGAGTTTGTGTCAGGAAGGAAGCTGCATTATAGTTCCCTATTCCTTGTTGAAGGTCTATGTTGTGACAAACTGTTGGCCAAACTGTACACAGACAATAGATCCCACAGTGACTGCATGAATAGATGGAAGAGGAAGCATTCATTTGGAATTCTGGAGGGCTCCATCCAAGCATTGATTGTTCTAATGCATTTTTAAATCTGATGTGCAAATATAATTTCTTTATTCTCAGTTCAGGTGAGGGTTGACACCAACAGACTGCAGTTATTGGATTGTTAAAGTATTCAAAGATAGCAAATTACCTTGAATTGCCTTTGATGAGAACAGAGTTTTAAGAGAAAAAGTAGCCTACTCTTCAGTTATCATTCATTAATCGACTTCAAAACGGTATTGTGAAAAGTGTTCTGTTAGAGGTCTCAAACAAAAGGTAATCATGTATACACCCAGAGCACTTATTCACACACTGTCACAGGAGACCAATTGCAATAAATTACAATAGGTGTTGAAACTTCACCATCTTCAGAATTCCTTTGGATGAATCACAGGAAATGAAGAGGTGACTTGTAACAGTTAGTCAGACACAATTCTGTTCACTGATGAGGCGGCTGTGTATTGATTAGCTCCACCAAAAAGGGTGTGTTTTCACCCACACCCGTGATTGTTGCACAAACATCTGTAAGGATTTCCACTTAGCCTGGAAAATCCAGACCCTGGTAATCTAGAAAGATTAAGGGTCTGGCCACGAACAATGTAATGGCCCAACTCGAGGGGCGGCAACAAGCTTGCATTTAAAAATCTCACTGCACACAATTGAATAACACTAGACCATGTTTACTCTGAATGATTTCGGACTTTGACGCAATCGGATAACACTACGACCAATATTTACTGTCCTCCAACGTTGCAGCGCTGTCTTCATCAGTTTAGCTGGTTCCCCGGGATGCAAGGGGTAAAAGTAACGTGCATCATTGCTCATTGCCAGAGTGTCGCAGAGACAATTCCATTGTGCTCTCGCAAGAACTCTGGATTTCCAGGGTAATTTCCACTAAACTTGGTGCAGGAATAGAACATTGGCCGAATATCCCAGTTACATTTTGGTGCGGATCTGGCTAAATGGGCAAATCCAGGATTTTTTTTATTTTGTTTAGCATTATATTGGGATTTTGTCATTTTAAAGCGATTTCCCAGAGAGTAATGCTCAAATCAAAAAGTCTGGCACCTTGGCCAATGTCCCATCCCTCCGCCAAGTTTCATGGAAATAAATGATTGACTTCTTTCTGCTTTATCTGTTTATTTGAGTGGTCATGTGTTGTTCATGTGAGTGGTCATGTGTTGTGCCAATGACTTGTGCTACATACTTTTTTGGTGTCTGGCATTGCTGTTGAGGGCCCCACATCAGAGTTTCACTGTGAATAATGGCAGATGGTAGTCACTGAGCCAAGGAGGGATTTTTAATTTGTCTTCTTTGAACAGGAGGGAGATAGGCTGCTACTCACTTTAATATATTTTCTTTTGTACTTTCTTGTATATACTGTGGAATATACATTTCAAAAATAAATAATATGCCTCTTGCAGGCTTCCCGGCAGAGAACTATTTAATTATTGATGCTTTTATTCTTTTTGGGAGCTCTTCAGCTCGTTTTTACAGAGAAAGGCAACAGATGGTTTCACTGTTTCTGTTTTTATGCTCTTGTTTAGGTCGGGCAAGTCCTTGGGGCCATTACAGCAGGAAGCACGTGTGTGTGTGTGTGTGTGTGTGTGGTGTGTGTGTGTGGGGGGGGGGGGGGGGGGGGGCAAAAGGGGTCAGTTAACACGGACGCTGAGCCTGACAGGGGCCACCAACGCCCCAAAACATGTGGCTTTTTTCCTCACCAGTGCCCTTACGTGGCATGACACGCTCGGGATGACCATGTGCCACCCATGTGGGTGTGTGAGGTCAGGGCCGAAAACAAACACGCAAACTGCCCGGAGGGAAAGTAGACAACTGTCACTGGACACAAAGCACACACACACACACACACACACACGCCCAGCTGTTATTGTCTCTGGCATTAATTATCTGCTCATGCAATATTATATATTTTTCTGAGCAAAAACAAAGGATTGTGCAACTAAACGTCCGCATTGTGTCTGATCATGATGATTTGCCCATAACAGCACAGTGTTTCCTTTGTACGTATTTGTTCACTGTTACAGTAATATTTGTTGCCAACGGGTGGACCAATTATTTTCAGCTGAACAAAATAATATCTGTTAATCCCTCAGTTACTAACTTATCAGGAACAGCCTCAGAACTGTGATGACCTACAGGATTACTCTTCCTCACATGCAACCAGATCACAGCCATGATGTTACTTTCTGAGGACAAATTTGATTTGAGGTTTTGAAAGGTGAACAAGTCCATGTAGACAATCATAGTTCAAATCATGGGGGGGGGCAGCAGTCAACAACAGTCTGGGGGTATTGCACTATTCTTATGTAATGTAAATTGTACTCCCAAACTGCGTTAAAATTGTGTGTTTAGCAGCCAGAATTAAAAAATTTGCAGCCTACCTTAGTTACTAAACTAGATGGTGTTCGCTACATTTAACACACACAAGTGTATTAAAAGAAAAAAAACGTTTAATACGCACAGTCGACCCCCCAGATTGTAGTAGTGTAATTCGAACTCTGCAGAAAATGTTGACACCCACCTATATCACTGCATGAATTCCCTTATAAAAGCTAAGCGATGTCTGCAGACTCATCAATGGCAGTTAGCCACAGCTTTATGGTAGAACAAGACATAGCATTACAGTCACTTAAGTGTTTGATCCAGTCCAGCATTTGATCTGATGCGGATTAGGAGATCTTTAGCCTGATTCTTGGCTACCTTGGCAACATCACAGAACCTAAAATGTCTCACATGTGTGCTCCTGTGAGAAACAAGAACAGTGCCTAGTCCACCCAGGACTCCCACAGCATACATTACATTTAATAATCAGTAACTATAGGCGTAAATGTTCTGGTTGAGGAATTTCTAGTGATTGAATGCACAACTACTGTACTTATATTAATTAGGCTTAATTAATTTGTGATGCTTCAAAAAAGAAGGAATATGTCGATTGTATCATTGATTACATCATCAACGATTTAGTATAAACTGCAAATACTTGAGTTTAGGATCACTTTCCGCTGTGTTTGGTGCCTAAAATAGCTCATCGTGAAATATCAAAAAGAAAAAAAGAAAATCAGTAGGCCACATCAAATGCAGGAGGTTTTTGGAAAGGTGATATAATGTGATAACAGTGTGCAATTATTTTAGAGCCATTAACATTTATGGGCCCATAGTGACTTAATCACCAAGAATAACAAGGAGGATCGTAAACATGTTGTGCACACACACACACACACACACACACACACACACACACACACACACACACAGAGGCCCCTATGAAACTCCAGGTGGGAAACCTGCCTGTGATGGCTTTAGCACATGGCTGCACAAGCTGATCATTTATAAAAGCTTGATTTAAGCTCCCACCTCCCCACCCACCCTCCAGACAGGAGCGTCATAAATGAGAAAAACGACGAGGCCCGGAGAAATCAAACCGAATGAAGACACCGCCGGCCCCTGAGGGCGACAGATCCAGCTGGTCCTCCCAAACGATACCTCTGTCCTAATGAATAAAGACGATCTCCCCCTGGATGAGTCAAACGGCACCAGCACATCTGCTCATCGTCATTACACATGATCTATCACTCCTCTGCAGTCGCACACGTCAAAACAGCCGATAATGTCCACGCAGACACACAAGAGGACCTGACCTGGCATTACTCCTCTATCTTCTTTAGGTCTCCACCTGTTGTGTCACACCTGGTTAACGCCTGGGGACTTTCTCGCCGCCGCACACTCAACAGTATCGTGGATCCTCTTCTGTCCTTACGAAGGGTTATGTTGTGCTTTAATCACTAGTGTTAGTCAGCGCAGCGATTAGGTGATCAGTTCTTCTTTTATGAGTTACAAGAGGGTAATAATAATGAGAGCTACGTTTTTTTTAATAGAGTCTGTCTGTGCTGTGAGGAGTCCAAAGTGTTCCTAAGATTATTAAACCCATACAGAAGCAGTAAAAATGAACTACAGTGAGCCCGATTAAAACTAGATCAATACATCAATTTATTTAAAAGCAAAAGTACAGGAACTCAAGTGGGACTACACAACATGTGTTATTTCAGAAGAGGATGTGTGTGTGTGTGTGTGTGTGTTTGCATGCCTTTGTGCGTGTGTTTGTGTTTGTGTTTGTGTGTGTGTGTGTGTGTGTGTGTGTGTGTGTGTGTGTGTGTGCGTGTGGTAATGAAAGGTAGGCTAATTACAGTTGTTGCAGAATTATATCTCTCTTTCTGGACCTTCTGTGATTCTGATACTCTGATAAATGCAGTGCTAAACCTCTAAAGACAGCCGACGTCAAAGTATGACTAATGCTATCATTTCCACCACAAAAATTTTGCTGCCATTTTCAAAAACCTCAAAATTGAAACTCCTCAGAGGTTATTCATCCAAATGCCACGGCAATTACTATACGCACCATGTCAGTATAAATTACTTTTTCAGATTTTTTAGTTGTTGCTCCTTTGCTAAAAGGATGTGACACATCATTCAAATTTCAGGGGTGTGGCCCATACTGATTCTTTTCGTAGCCAATAATAACCAAAGGTTCAGTCATATCCTAACTTGGTACACACAACACCACAGCACATTTGTGAAACTATATACTGTATACAGCTCTGGAAAAAATTAAGAGACCACTGCACATTTTCATCCTCCGGCGGTCATATAGGTTTAGTCAGATTTTTATTTATTTATTTTGATTTTTTTCGCATGCCCAAATTTCCGTCAATGATTCCCGGGACACTGAAAGACCGGGGTACACGAAACTTGGTGGGCATGTAACCCCACATGGATAGCATGGAACCATCGTTTTTCGTTTTGATCTGTAGCCCCCCCGCTGGACTGGACCCCCCGAAAGGAGGGTAGGACAGACACAGTTTTCTGTGAATATCTCGAAAACCATAGGGTTTAGGAGGACACCACCTAGTTAAATACAAAAAAGTAAAAATGAGGTGTTGTAATTGAAGGTATCTGTGACCTAACATAGTCAAAACTGCACGAAATTGGAAGTGTAGGATTATTATGACACCCTCTGTATGCACACCAAGTTTTGTGGAATTCCGTTCATGGGAGGCCACACAATAAATTAATTTATGTTACTATACACCAACTGGCCTGTAGGTGGCCGGAGACAGTTTTCTGTGAATATCTCGAGAACCGTAGGGCCTAGGAGTTCCACCTTTTTTATGTATGTTGGTCTTAAGGGGGCATGTCAACCCATCCCATTACCACTTATTTCATGTATAGTGCCACCTAGTTAAAAATTCAAAAGCAAAAAATTAGGTGTTTTCATCACAATATCTCTGGCTGACAAGGTCAAAACTGCACGAAATTAAAAGTGTAGGATCATTATGACACCCTTCGAATGCATGCCACGTTTTGTGTACTTTCGTTCATGGGGGGCCTTACAATAAAATAATTTATGTGTACATTTAGTGACGTACACCAACAAGGATTCCCGGGACACTGAAAGACCGGGGTACACAAAACTTGGTGGGCATGTACCCCCACATGGATAGCATGGAACCGTCATTTTTCGTTTTGATCTGTAGCCCCCCCGCTGGACTGGACCCCCCGAAAGGAGGGTAGGGCAGACACAGTTCTCTGTGAATATCTTGAGAACTGTAGGGCCTAGGATGACCATTTTTTTCCGTATGTTTGCCTCCAGGGGTCATGTTAACCCATTTCATGTGCACACATGTGCACTAACAGATACACACACGCACACACATACATTCACAGTAATCATACGTATGACACATACTCACACAGTAGACATATGTACGCTTGCATGCACAGGCACATACGCAGGCACACACACAAACACGCACACACACACACTCACACACACACACACCCACACACATAACATAAACATAACACAAACAATCAAGAATTTCTCAGAATTATGAACAGGCAAGATGGAGGTGGGGTTGTATAAAATTAATTTTACATGTGAAATCTATGAACTAATCATGTTTTGGTACTTGTTGTCTAGCAGATACCAGTGAGAATTGAGTGTGGATAATGCAATTTAGTGAGACAGTTAGAATCATATAGGCCTTTCAGCGTGATTTCTTTTTGTGGAAAAAATATGCTGGACTGGGCGGCGGTCATATTTTTTTATACCGCTCTGCGGTACATCTAGTTTTTTTCTCCGATTTGGAGAATTTCTTCTTGGACCCCAATAATCACTGGCAGTTATATTTTTGTCACCTTGTCTACACTGTGTTGTATTTGTCAGTAATATCTAATAATCTAATATGCATATGAGCCGAAAGCCAGAATGTCATACAAAAACAAGGGAAGAGAATGTAGCGGGACCAGGTTACCAATTAGAATTTGAAGTGTCGACTACGCCACCCAGGGGACATAGGTCACCCTTAGGAAAAGATGGATAAATGAACTGGATAGCCTAAACTAAGGATACCAGAACATAAAGCACACAGGTTCGTGCAAGGATGAAGCAGAGACCGGATTCTAGGACAATAATAAATATTTTCTTTATTTTTCCTCTCAAAGGCAAGTTACAATACAGTAAAAGCGTGCAAAGCACTCAGATGGAAATGGGGCAGCCACACACACTCAGAACTGGTTTGGTTAGAGAAGGCCTACTGGTTCTTTGGATATAGAAAAACACATAAACTAGGAGGGAGAGCTTACCGCAGGGAGGCGATCTGGAAGAGGGGTCAAAGAGACCACACGTGAACACGGCACACCAAGGTGACACTACACTGCACTGACGGTGAGACACACAGATTCCCCACCACCAGGGGCCCAGCCTCCCTGCCGCGAGCCTCCACTCCTGAAACAAAAGAAAAGGGGTAAGACACAGCAAAACCCACACCGGTTGTACAGCATATGGCCCAGGCCTCTATGGCCGATAGATGTCCCCTTCTGTCTGATTAGGCGGTTATAAAACAAAAGTGGGATTTACACAGACAGATATACTCAGCACAGCAAGCCAATACACCCTCAAACAGGCACAGCAAGGCACGTTTAGAAAGAAAGCACTACAATTACCCAGGCAGACGAAACGGTGTTAGGCGCCACGACATGGGGAGGAACATGCCACCAATGGGGTTTCACAAAAAGGACAAAGAAAATACAGAGACAAAACAAAGCTAACTATATGACACACACAAGATGAGGAAACTACACAAACCCAAACAAAACTAACCAAATAACCACATGCACACACGACCACATACACATACACATGCACCCCACAATTACGCATGCACACACACACACCCAGTCAACCAATGGCACCACACAATCACGCATGCAGACCCTTTACCACGCTGAGGATCTGGGCACGCAGGAAGGACGCAGATAAAAAGGTAGTTGTATTGTAGCTCACTGTAAACAAAACAGCAGTCAGTGGGAGAAGGAAGCCTCAGTTACTTGCAGTGCGCAGGCCACCTGTGCAACAGAGGTTAATGAAGACATATAAGCACATATGTAATAGTAAAATAGAATCATTAAAAGTTGAGACAGCAACATACCGCAACCGGGGATTCACAGGGACTTCCTCGCAACGGGGAGGGGCGTACAGTCAACCTAAGCAGCCTAATGAGGGCAGTTACAGCGGGTCAAATGTGATCATGCTACGGGCGATACAATCAATATAAAAGACTGCTACGTACCAATATGAGAAGGCAGAAACCTCCTAGCCTCCGGCCTGCAACACTCCGGTTGCTCTCAAGGGGAAGGACAGCAAAAGCACCGCCAATGATGCTATTAAGCACAACGCCAACAACTGCACCCTAGGGTGAGGCAAACTTTAGACCATCTAATCATGTGATCTGACTAAACCGGAGCAAAACAAGCAACAACAATAAACATACCTTTGCAGTCAAGAGACGAATATCCACAGGCTCCAGCTCGCCGAAGAAACCCGCATTGAACACCGACACACGGTAAACAATCCAACAAAACTCCGCCGCTGCAGTGGCAGTACCAGCGCCATACTTTTTAAAGAAACACCGGAGCCCTTAATTGGTACACTGAGTGTCGCATCTAGTGACGTCAGTCAGGTGTGACAATACGGCCACTGTGTCTTAAAGGCACAGACGCCTCAACTCCCATCCACTACAAGAAGTTAGCCTTATGCCCTTGTGTCCAGTTAAAAGCCAGCAAAACTGAGTCCGCTGACCAACCTGACCCCACTTTGGACTACGTCTCCCAGAATCCCGCAGGGCTGCAGCCAGTCTGCTCTTCTGTTCCATGACAGCGCCCGCATGGTCCCTTATCTCACAGCATTCAATTCGGATTCTTCCAGAGAGCCCCAACGATTTTGGCATCACATGCGCCATAGTGAAAGCAACCACACAGCGCTAACTTTCAAGGGACTTGACCCAAAATGGCTGCAATCCAGAAACAAATTAAAAGTGATTTTTTTTTCTTTCCTTTTGATCTCTCCTTTTTGCTGCCCATGGGTGGAGGGCCGACAGATTGGCACTATAGTCTGGCAATAGCTGGCACTAGTATTGGTCCTCAGACTTGTCAAGTCAGGAACAATTTACTTGCATGAGGGAGCAGTCGGCTTCCGGGCTTTGTCTCTGTAGTTGATAGACTTGGCCAGAAGTGTTTGCACCGAGGGCACTGATCAAAATCTCTGGAATGGTTAGTGCATGCGTCTCCAAAGACAGAGATAGGAAGGGCCTTGGAGGACTCAACACACTGTTATGTCACTCTTCAGGAACAAAGTTGCTTTCCTTTAGTGTAAGAATGCAGTTATCCAAACATGGTATACTGGCAGAGTGCCACAGGGAGATGTAAGAGTGTTAACTGAGAATGAGGTAAATGTAAGAGAAAAGTCTGCTACAACCAGATTTTGCTCCCAATAGTTCAGTTTAATTCTGTGACGTTACGGGCCTTTCCTCAGACGTGCCATACTATGTGAAAAAGACACCCATAAGTATAAGTATATATATTCTTTTGATCCCTTGAGGGAAATTTGGTCTCTGCATTTATCCCAATCCGTGAATTAGTGAAACACACTCAGCACACAGTGAGGTGAAGCACACACTAATCCCGGCGCAGTGAGCTGCCTGCAACAACAGCGGCGCTCGGGGAGCAGTGAGGGGTTAGATGCCTTGCTCAAGGGCACTTCAGCCGCTTTCTACTGGTCAGGGTTCGAACCGGCAACCAGCATATTTCTTCAACCTACACCCTAGCTGTATTCCCAGCGCACAATGCATTGTGGATTTGATTGAGACTGCACTCAAGTTTAACTATTTCCTCTTTGGGTCGGACTTTTATCCTGCAGATCTCTGGCACCAGATGGGGTCGAAGATGGCCCCTATCTTCGCCTCTCTATTCTGTGGATATTTTGAACAGGAACACATCTGGAATGAATGCAACCCCTACCTACAATACATCACCAGCTGGAATAGGTACATAGACGACATGTTCTTTATTTGAAAGTCAACTTAAAGCATTCCACGAGTACATGAACGAGCAGCTTTAACCTCAGATTCACTATGGAATTTAGCAAACAACAAATGAGCTTCCTTGACATTCTCATCTATAGGGATGGCAACAAACTGGAAAACACACTTTATCGTAAAAAAACAGACAGGAACTCAATTTTACAAAGGAATTCATCATCCAGTGCCTCTGAAAAAAGTTTACCGATCTTACAATTCAGTCGCATTATAGAAGAATTTGAGGAATTTGATTTAGTGTCTTTTACTGTCCTTATTAGTGAATTTGTTATTTTTTTTATCATCCTGTTTATGTTGTAGTGTATGTTGTGTGTGATGTCTTGAGCTACTGGGACATTGATGTGGCCATTGTACCCAGTGCAACTTCATCACTAAAACTAAAGACCTTTCTCATCACCCCCTCACAGTAAAACTCTTTTACATTAAAGGTGTAATAACATGTAAAACTAATAATGTGGGATCCGTCGTGTGGACTAGATGTGTCTGTTCAAATTCTTTTCCAGAATATTTGTTCATTTTTTTTTCAAAATGTCTTTTCTAATGTCTCTGAAAATCCTGAACTGAGTGTCACTAAGTGACTGACAGTATGCTAGTAAATAGTCTATTTATTATTTCTATATATCTTTGTATTGTACTATATCCATCATGTGCATGTACTGTTTGCATGCGACGGCATGGCTGTGAGCCTTCAATTACTACTTCAACCTTCAATCAAGTGTGGTCATGTGACCACCTTGGATATGTATATATGGGTGTCTTTTTCACACAGTATGGCACATCTGAGGAAGGGTTGAAAGGCCCGAAACGTCACAGAATTAAATTGAACTATTGGAGAAAAATCTGGTTGTAGCAGACTTTTCTCTTACTTGTTACTATTTGCCTTTAGTTCTGCTCCGTTGATGAAATTAAAGAACTCCCCCACAAAACTCGAGTCTAACGATAACCAGGTGTTGCAATTCCTTCTCTACCAACCCCAAGAGCCGTCACTCAGAGCTCTTACTCCTGCGTGGTTGCTCTTATCCAGCTCTGCTGCCCTGGGCCACCCGCCCCTCAGACATTTCAGACGATTTCTCTCTCAGCTCTGACAGATCGAATGTCTCCTGTCTGCCCACTGCAGCACGGTCAAACCTCAGGGAACGTCAGATCGATGGTCAGAGCCTATTGTTTAATCAGACACTGATTACGCCAGCAACATTGATGGTGATTGGCTGTCATGTCAAATAGATTTACCAGGCTGGCTCGCCAACTCTTCTCACTTGAGAATCTTATTTTCTTTTTTTTTCTTTTTTCGGACACTTAAATATACCGCCTCTCCAAGGACAGACAGTAACCTTTTAATAACTAATCTTTTTAATAACTATTAAAAACCTTTTAATAACCTTTCCTAATTATCACACCTCTGGCATGTATGGTTAAGGGCCTGCACAGTTCATATGAATTTCTCAACCCACTAGAAGGAGAAAGGCATCACATTATGTGTGTGTGTGTGTGTGTGTGTGTGTGTGTGTGTGTGTGTGTGTGTGTGTGAGAGAGAGAGAGTGTGTGTGTGTGTGTGTGTGTGTGTGTGTGTGTGTGTGTGTATGTGTCTCTGTGTGAGTGCGCACATTCATGTGTGTGTGTGTGTGTGTGTGTGTGCGTGTGTGTCTCTGAGAGAATATTACACTTTCATTTTAGCTCCTGGCCTGGTCTCCCCTTCTCTGAGTGCCCGCCATTGCTCTCTTATTTCCTATTGGCTTCCTCAGACTACAGTAATAACCGTCAGTCCAGTCAATTCTCATCACAGTCGAATTTGCAATTTTTCCACTTAGGCTGTCATGTCTTGCTCAGACATTTTCTGTGAAAGCCACAGTAATTGCTCTCACCATGGGCCTGTATGCCTAAGATTAAACGTCCAACATGCGTCAGAATACAGGTTAAAGAAAAGCTATGGCTGTCCTGGGGAATAGCATGTAATGAAGCAGATCAATATTTGATTAAAAAAGGAAATATTATAGGCTTACACACAATTAATTGTGGGGCAGAAACCCTCACAAAGTAATTTCAAACCCAGCCATGCAGCACCTGCAGCATAGTAGAGGAAAACATCATATTTGCGGCATTGACACGTCTTTTTTTTACAGTTTTGAAAATATATCACAGGGGTTTTCAGGCAATATCACTATGTTCTGAAGTGCATGTTACATTTATGATTTGGTGGCATTATATCAAAGGCTATCATTAGCATTTTCATTCAGGCATAATCACTGATAGCGTGTTCTGCCTTTGGCAAAATATATAACCCAGTTGGCGATAGCAATAGGTAATGAACAAGTTGTTTTTGGAAATGAGAAAATTAGACAAACACTTCGTAAATTAGTCTATTGAGAGCTTGCTGGAATTGAAAAAAAAAATCAAAATAAGACATGAGGATGTTTGTCACAGTCCTACTGTGCCAAGTTATGATGAAGCTTGAAGCCAGACAAAGAGACTCAGGGATTTGTCGGGTAATAACAGTAAAGCAGCTGACTACCCTGCATTGGTGATATCTAGCTGTGGGGATTGTGAGGAGTTTTTTAAATATCTGGCAACGGTAGCTTTTGGCTGAATCCCCAACCCCAGTGCATCATGGGTAGTTTTTCTGCCACAGTGATCAAGCATTCCCCACATAGCAGTGGGTCTGGTGGGTGAGCTCCTAACTGGAAATAATACTGCATTGAATATCAGGGTGTCAGAGCAGCAGCATATTATTGAATTACAAAATGGGAGAAGTATGGCAGGAGAAGAGCAATAGGCCTACTGAATAACTGAATTTACTCTTTAGTCAAACGTGCACTGTGAGATTCTGTGAGGTGACTAGAAATAACTTATGTCAGAGCTCTTCACTCAGACTGCACATTTGTCTGGGCAACCTAAAATTCCACTGTTATTGCCTCTATCCTCAGTTCCTCTCTACTGTATGTGAATCCTCCCCAGATGAATCCCTGCGTCCTGCTGAAACATGCATGGGCTGAGAATTCTCCCTCGGACACTCATACCCAAGGAGTGGTAGACATTTCCTGCAAACCTCGCCATCAGCACTCAAAGAGGCTTTTGAGTGCTCAAAAGTACTCAAATATATCTTTTAAGATGAATACCTGCTCCATTGGAAGGATAGCCCCGTAAAAATAATCATGTTAGGAACACAGGGTTGTCTATTTGTAAATCTGAGTGTAGCCTTTGCTAGCCTCCAGTCACATTGAATTAGGTTCTGCCAGCTACGCTAATTAACGAGTCTGTTCGTATGCTTATATCAAGCTAATCTACCCTGATGTCTGTAATGAACCATGGCAGCGTTCCTCTCGGATGCCGTCAGACTACCGAACACTGGGCGCCAGCGTTCCTCTCGGATGTTGTCAGACACCTCGAACTCTGGGCGCCACGCGAGCGTCCACAAGGTTGTTATTGCACGTCAGGGCTGTTCAGAGATTCATCTCAATAACGAGGAGATTTCCTCCCCAAAAATTTCCACAATTGTAGAATGACAGGAAGCAAGTGTTTCCTGTTTGAAAAGGTCGATCAGCAGGGTGGGCATGAGTTTCCACTAGGCATTATGGAAGGATGTTGAGTTTTCCGGACGGACTACAGTTGGCACAGTCACAGAGATTGATAGATATGGATTATATGGGAACAAATGAGGTCCCCATCCTTTCCTGAGGTACTTGTGAGTGAAAGTCTAGGACTCACAATACGTGGATGTCAGTGTTTGGGTCAGCAATTTATACCACATCTCTGCATCCTCTTCTATAGGTTTAACTGCAGAAAACTGTGTGAGAAAAATGCAATATGAAAATCCCAGACAACTTGAAAAGCACACAGTAAATGAGCGGAGAATGCCTGTCTGAAGGGAGGGTGTTAACAACCCTGACATACATCATCCCCTGACAGTGAGAGAGACTAAATGTTGGGAAAACATTAAATGAACAATCCTAAAATAGGTTTTCACCACTTTGCGCACATTAGCGACAGATTAACTCCAGCGAGTCACTCACTCACGCTGGCAGACTGAATGCCGTACCATTCTGTTAGGGTAACTCTGAAGAGTGTAGCACTAGCACTTATCTCCTCAGTTCACTGTTATAAGGGAGGAAACACATTGTTGGGAAACTCTGGAAACAAGATAAAACCCCTCCAAACCCTCTATAGTATTTACACTGGCTGCAGAATCCGAGAGAATGGAACGCTCCTGCTCCACAGACCAAGCCTCTCATATGGGTTTGAAATACAAAATGAAATTCAGATGGTCTGATTATTCACAAAGGCCTCCGTGAGAGACGGAGAAACAGAGAGAGGCTTGTGGTGAGTTGATGTGCTTATAGAAGACGTGCATTGCTATAGTGGAGCAGGAATCTTTTTCTTCTCTTTTTTACTGCCATATGCTGTCCTCCAGGGTGCCACTCAGCTTAATTGCAAACAGAAGTAATAAGCTGAACTGTTGCCTAAGAGGTGGTCAAGTTAGATCATATTGGAATCTCAGGGTATCACGTGCAGCAGTGGTCATACGGCACGGCACCACACACACAGCATTCACATGACTTTTCCACTGTTTACTAATCTGCACAAGTATGCCATATGCACACACATGCATGGGTATATGCTCCTTCTCTCTTTCTCTCTCTCTTTCTCTCTCTCACACATACACTCACCTGTGGCCAATTAAGGTGCTACAGTATCTTCCCTAAATCAGGAGGAGTGAGGCCCCTTCAGCAACAGACGGAGCCCATTTTTATGTGAGCCGAGCATTTGCTTTCATTTGAATTCCCCCCACACATGTGTCTCCAGTGGGTTTAAACCCGAGCCTGAGGAAAACGACTCTGGGCATTAACCACCTGAACGGTCTTGCTTCGTCTTCTTTCTTTCTTTTTTTCTTTTTCTTTCTTTTTTCATCGCACGCCTCTCTGACTTCTCTCCCTGCAGTAGTAAATTGTGGAGGAATGTGAGCCCCCCACCAGATCAATAAAGCCCCTTTGCAATTTAACAAGAACAGATGTTAGCAGATGAGGCACACTGCAATCCATTTTAAGTAGGACTCACACTGCTATGTGTGTGTGCACAGGAGAGAGACAAAGAGAGAGTTTAAAAATGTATGTGTGTGTGTGTGTGTGTGTGTGTGTGTGTGTGTGTGTGTGTGTGAGAGAGAGAGAGAGAGAGAGAGAGAGAGAGCGAAGGGACTTACCTTTATTTAAGTAGACCAAGCTATTATCAGCTGCATATCACATATGATTCCCTCTATCGGTGAGGATTATCGGGCCTTAATCACCGTGGAGATTAACTTTATCAGAAATCAAATTCCTCAATGCACTTTCAATTACGGGGACAAACTATGGGACGCATAGAGAAATTAGATGTGCAAGGAGAGAGGTTGCAATTGGTTACACTGCTCAGAAGTGCCTGTTTGCTGTCATCTCCGTAGATGGTATCAATCTAAAATCTCACATGAGAATACACACAGAGGAGCACACACACACAACACACACACACACACACACACACACACACACACACACAACACACACACACACACACACAAACACACACACACACACACATACCCCCCCACACACACACACACACACACATACCCCCACACACACACACACACACACGCACGCACACACACACACACACACACACACACAGACCCTCAAGAAAATGTATGCACAGTGACATACTGACCCAACATATTGGAAAAATGCATAATAATGATATGATGTATTGCCTGGTTTTAACATAACATACATGCTACACAGTAGCAGTCTACCCTCTGCAGGTTTTAGATGGATCTGTGGTAACTATCAGAGCAGACAAATGCTTGTTTGGTGGCTGCTGTTGCATGTGGGAGAGCCTCTAAGGAGAGAGTTAAGTCTATACTGTAAACAGTTTATGATGCAGACTCAGCTTTATGATCAGCTTTATGATGCAGATGCACTTTTTAATCAATACCAGGGTTGTGCATCTTTGATTTTTATGAATTGATCATCAATGTTGAGGTTTAACACCCCTCCTATATTAAAGCTCAGTGGGGGGCAGTTGACTAGCTGACTGTTCTCCCTCCTCTGTACATATGGGGGACATTACATACAGTATTTTCCTCTGTGAGATTGCCTGGTTCTTGTCACGGTTGAAAGCCAATGGCGTCAGCTGCTGAGGATTCATTCTTTCTACATCCTGTGAGTGTGGCTGGTTAGTGCTTGTAAGTGCGGCTGGGTCATACTTGCCTAAAGTAAAACCACAGCTTGCAGACAGCTTGCCTATACTGGTGCAGTTGTAGACTGCACGTTCACACTGTTTATTATTATTTCACTTTACCAAAGACTTCTCTGCAGACCGAAATAGAATGTGCAGCCAACATGTATCAGAGGACGTGCTCCTTTCTCTCTTTCTCTCTCTATCTCTCTCTCTCTCTCTCTCTCTCTCTCTCTAATACACACACACAGACACACACACACACACATCCTGACACACACACGTAGACTCTCTCTGTCTCTCTTGCCTGCTTTGTTAGAGGAGGAAAAGGTTTTTGCTGTCATGTTACATACTGCACCTTTGTGAGCATAAAGGCACAATACAGAGGCTCCTCAGACTGCAGGACAGAAAGGAAGGCACTTTGAGATTCTGAGAGGGCGGAGGTTACATGCAAACATTCAGCTGCACATGGCTTGACAGTGTGTGTGGATGACAGGAGGTTTAAAGAGAGAGAGCCACTCCGTAATGGAGCAGGCAGGGGAGCAGTGACAGATAGAGTGGTGGCCTAATACATGGATGTCAGCAGAATTGAATAAGTCACACCTTTAACCACTTCCAGAAGCATGCATTTGAGTCTGTGTGTGTGTGTGTGTGTGTGTGTGTGTGTGTGTGTGTGTGTGTGTGTGTGTGCGTGTGTGCGTGTGTATGTGAGAGAGAGAGAGAGAGAGAGAGAGAGAGAGAGAGAGAGAGAGAGAGAGAGAGAGAGAGAATCTTGACAGAGTACAGAGCCCCGGTAGCAAAGTTTCCCTCTCCAGTCAGTCTAACAGTACCCCCTCTATTGCATGAATTATCACCTATACTTTGAAACAATGTTTTAAAGTACTTTTCTTACTTGGATCAAAAAATGGATCAAATAAAGGAAATTTTTAAAAAAAGTACAAAAAAAAAAAAATTAAAGGGGTTGTTGGTAATTTGTTGCCATATGGCAACAATGCGCAATCGTGGAAAATGCTGTCAAATCCAATTTTTCTTTAAAAACGTTAATATAATAATTTAATAAAACATTTTTTATTTCATTACAAATCTTTTAGAAATTAACTAAATTAAGCTTGCATTAGTTATGCTCTAATACATCTAATACACCTAACATAATACAAATTCAACTGTATTTTGGGCAATTAAGTGATAATGTCATGGTAATATTGTCATAGTGTAGTCCGCCTTGGAAAATAAATAGCCTTCCTGTAGGGACATAAAGTAATTGTTTTGATCAAAACCTATGTTTATGTTAAATAATATAATTTAGATTACTTTATTTTATTTAGATGACTTTCATTTTCCAAATTCATAGGGTCATATTGCAGTCAGAGGACATATTCAACCGTAGTGAGACCACATAGTCACAGAGCCCTGCCCCTCAGAAAGTGTGCCAATCCATGCCATACACACAGAGAGACATAGGTATCCTTCACATATCCCCCTGACAGCCTTTCCCTACCCTGTAAAGCCATGTCTCATCCATATTTGGGGTCACACACACAAGGGTCAACCTAACGTAGGGGTCTCCGGTGTGGGTCATACTACAGGCTCACACTGGGCATGCCTTGGATGGCTCCACAGCAAGCCAGCCCACTTCTTACACCATTTATAGTGAGAGGAGAGAAGGGTCACCCCCTTTGCCCTTGAACTTTGGGCCTCTGAAGTGTTAAAGCTGTAGCTAAAGAGACAGGATGGGTGACTGCAGCCTCTATCTGCTACACATATCAATGTTTTTCTCCTCATTGCTGGATTATAGCTAATCCTGACAGTTCTTTGGTAGAAGAGCCAACAATGTGCTTTTATCTTTCCCAAAATCCCAAACAAAAATGGTGAAAACAGCATGTCTAGTTAACTGTGAAGTGAACAATAACACAAAATACATCTTTACCGCTCCAGTCACTATACTGTCTGAACCTCATTCCATAGATGCAAATTGGTAAACATTTACAATATGCTAAAAGACTCCAAAATGTCTGAAATTACAAATAAAAGTGTAAATAATGTTTTTTTTTTACTTCAAAATATTGTCAAAAGTTGTATATATTCCCAGAGTATCCTAGTGCAATGCAATCCTATTGTAATCCTATGATACCATTCATTTGAATGGACACAAAAAGGTCCGTATTTGCATACTGTTGCCATATGGCAACAATTATATTTTGCCAATTTACAAAAAACTCATTATATATAAACTTGTTTTAATGATACATTGTTCATGTTTACATAGTCCAGATAGTGTTTTAATTTTTTTTTTGTGCAATCCTCCAAGCACCCACACCCACACACACATACACACACACACACACCCACACACACACACAGTATATGTATACATAATAAGAAAGTTTTACTATTTGTTATTGCTTTTTAAGACTTTTGAATGCCCAGCCTTAGTGTTCCTTTTTCCTGCTGTTGAACAAAAAATATACCACCCTCCACAGTGCACTCCACACACATATACTTACTCACTCACTCACACACTCACTCACTCACTCTCTCTAACACACACACATACACATGCATAAAGTTCACATCTCTGTTGCTAGGAGACCAGTTTCTCAGGTGGCTAACCCAATCAGGGTGACGGGTGCCACCAAGGGCAGGGACAAATGAAAACAAACTGCCATGACAAACTAAAGAAACTTCACACATACACACACACACACACAAACACACAAACAAACGCACACGCGCGCACACACACACACACACACACACACACACACACACACACAGCTCCACAAAATCTCCATTTAAAAGAAATGCCTCTCATTCTGTCACCCTGTTTCCGTTTACCATGACCGAGCACAGGTTCACTGTGGAGCTTGTTTGAACTGCTCTGTGGACATGAATTAAACTTTTCTCTCCCACAGACAGAAAAGGAGATTTTGATGCAGACTTGAAAACAGATGGGACACTGGCAAGCACAGACTGGTGTCTCATTTCCTGGTTAGCGCTGTCTAGAGGCCGCAGCTATGGAGATGACATCAGAACGCTGACTTCAACACTGTGATTCAATGTCTTTTATAGAGCGCCCTTCTAAGTGCCAGGCTGAGGGAGCAGGCTAATGGGAGCAGGCTGTTGCACTATCTACATGTGAAGGGAACTCACAGTGTGAGCAGCACGCTGAGAAGCTGTCGCACTGAGTGGTCACCCAATCTTTCTTTTTTTACAGGTGAAAACAGGAAATGATGTCGCCAACTAAGCCATCTTGCCTGAATGTTTTTATTTTACTTACTGCTGTTTGTTGGAGATATGACCTCTGGACATGGATGGTGTGTGTGTGTTTGTGTGTGTGTGTGTGTGTGTGTGTGTGTGTGAGTGTGTATGTGAGTGTGTTTGTGTGTGTGGGTGTGTATGTGTGTGGGTGTGTGTGTGTGTGTCCACCTGCAAGTTCAGATGTGCTGTGCACGCAGTGATTATACCTTTTAGTCCAGGCTAAAGCCTCCAGCACCCTCACCAGCTCCATATTTCTCCACCCAGCTCCAGCTCCAGCAGCTGGACACCACAGGGGGCTTCCACTAGACCTCTAGACCTCTAAACACACACACACACACACACACACAAACACACACACACAAACAGACTTCAGCCCCAGCCTTTCCTGGGGTCCTGCCCAGCCCACCCAAGCCATTTATCTCCGTTTGCTGCATTAAGCAACACCGCATGCCCCCTCTCCAAGGTCTTATCCTCCTAATGTCTCATGTATTCATTATGTGAAGACAGAGTCTATAAGTCACCAGTTACCTGAATGTTGTTTAATATCACATTAAAAATAGCATAACAATATGATAGGACCTCTAATACGTTTTAAATTACTTTCCAGTCGTCATTTGTATAAACCTCTCTGGATATCATTGCTATGAAATATTTGGGTAGCACTTTATGATAAGGTGTGTTAACTAACCATTTTCGTTTTAAATTTCAGTCCTTCGTGTTGTTGTACTGTTACTGATCTATGGCAGCTACAGTACACGTATTCTGTGTACTACATGAATAGTCATGACAGCTATTTCAATAGTGCTTCCTGCATTTTAAGCCTGACTGATGAAACAGAAGTGATGCAAGGACGATATGAAAAATGCAAGCAAGGGGTGCCTGGGAAAAACATGGCACACACACCCACACATACCCACACCCACGTGTACGCACGCACGCGCACATACATACACAAATACACACACACACACACACACACACACACACACACACAAAAGTGTACTTATGCCCACACACGTCCACACACACATACTGTACTCACTCACCCATACGTACTCTCTCTCTCTGTACATTTACAGACACACATAAATCCATGTAAGCGTTTTTTTATCAGTCTGTAAACATATTAGTCCTGCCACTGACCCATAAGTGTGTATGTGAACATGAATCTTTTCCCCAGGGCTTTTGTCCATACGTGTCCATGCGCATTTGTCCACACATAGAGTATTGTATCGATTGATGCAACAAACAGATGTCCAATCAAAGGTTTATTAGCGGAAGCAGGAATCACAAATACACCAGGACACAGGAAACACAAGAGAAGTCAATAAAACAAGCACGATACACAAACAGGGTAGTCACATACAATACATGGGGTAAACACATGAGGTACAACCTAAAGAAAGACTACACAAGCTAACACATACATGACAAGGTAAACACATTTACACTCACTAAAACCGACATTACACAATCCAGCATTTACACACATTGCATTCTAGGAGGATAGCACTCAGTCCGGAAGGCACCGACGTTACAGTATGTTGAGTCTATAATGTGTTTCTTCACATGTCAATCATTGTCATCCTCAGTATGTTGCCCCTTCTGAGTAACCCTACAGTCCCATTAGCTACAAAAGACAGAAAAGAAAACTCCACCCACTTGCTGTTGAGTGGGCTGTAAACAAGGCTGTGCCTTGCAGGTGATTGATTGCTGCTGATTTCTACGTGCTAGGTGGCTGACAGATAGCTCGTACATGACTTCAGATGTATTTTTTGGTTACAAAACCTGACTTTTTAGATTTAAAAGTTAATATTTCTCGCTAGGGATTGCAAAATATAAGGCCAGAAACCCTGAACTCTACTTTCCTTTTATGAGTTAGCTCCGCCAACTTGGATAAAGTTTTCGAGTTAACTTTCAAGCAACAAATGTCACGTCACCTTCACTCCGATTGGCAGTCGCTTTGTTGCATCGCTCATCATTTGCATAAAATAGACTTATTGTCTATTTTGGCCCCGCCTTGCTCGTAGCAGCTGCAAGCTTGTCGCTTGTTGCTGGCTAACGGCCACTCCCATTAAAAATGAATGGTAGCCTGCCGCTTTGTCGCTGTGTCTTGTAGCTAATGTGACTGTAGGGTAAATTTATATGTAAATCAGGATTATAGGCCAGGTATACTTGCATATACAAGGAATTTGGTCTCTGCATTTATCCCATCCATGAATTAGTGAACACACAAGGCACACAGTAAACACACAATGAGGTGAAGCACACAATGAGCACACAGTGAGGTGAAGCACACACTAACCCGGAGCAGTGAGCTGCCTTGGTACAGCGGCACTTGTGGAACAGTGAGAGGTTAGGTGCCTTGCTTAAGGGCACTTCAGCCGTGGATGTGGGCATGGGAGAGCAGTGCTTAACGACATCCCCCACCCACATTTTTCCTACTGGTTGGGGATCAAACCAGCAACCCTTCGGTTTCAAGCCGGAAGACCTAACCAGTAAGCCACGGCTGTAACGTTGACAGCTCATCGTGATCTATTACAAAGTTCCTGGGAATAAAGAAGCAGGAAGTCCTGCTCGTTGGAAATTCTAGCGAAAATCCAAAAGTTTTATGACTTTGTGGATTCACACATAATCTGTTTGTGCAGAGAATACATTGTTTGATATGGGTAGTCTCAGACTAATGTGTATTGGATCCCAGTAACAACTGAAATCCAGCTCATGAAAGAATATCTGTTGAATGAACTAGATCTGTAAGTGATTTTTTGTTCTCCATTTTGTGAAAGTAGACCATAGCCTGCTTCTACATAATAGCACAAGGTCTTGATTCAATCCCTGCGCTATATACAGCTTTAAAGAGTTCCTTTGTATGTTAAACTTCCCAGTTTAGATATGCAAATTACACATGCACACACGCTCGCAGGCACACACACACACACACACACACACACACACACACACACAAGCGCACATACTGTATGCCCGCACACATGCACACACACACATACTCTCCCATACATACTTACTCTCTCTGTCTCTCTCTTTCACTCTCTCTTTCTCTCTCTCTCTCACATACACACACATAAATCCATGTAAGCTTTTTTTTTTATCAATCTGTAAGCATATTACTTAGTCCTGCCACTGACCCATACGTGTGTATATAAACACTGATCCTTTCCCCCTACCAGGGGTTTTGTCCATACGTGTCCATGTGTTTCGGTCTGTATATATTTTGGTCTATAATGTGTTCCAATCATTGGTCATCCTCAGTATCTTGCCCCCTCTGAGTAAACTCCACAGAACATTGTGATCTATTAAGAAGTTACTAAGAATAAAGAAGCAGAAAGCCCTGCTCCCTGAAATTAGCAAAAGTCAGAAAGTGTCATGACTCTGTGGATTCACACTTAATCTTCTGTTTGTGCAGAGTGTAAAGTGTAAAGAAGCAGTCCCAGTCTAATCTATTTTGGATCACACTGGTATCCAGCTCATGAAAGAATATCTGTTTAAAGAACTATCTGTAGATTATTTTTTGTTCTCCATTTTGTGAAAATGGAACATAATGTCCTGCTTCAAAACTCACATATAATAAGGTCTTGATTCAATCCCTGCACTATATAGAGCTACAGTATAAAGAGTTATTGTCAGAAAATAATTTACATGCCAGGTCATTGCTTTAAAAGAGGTCCGAAAGCAAGAACAGCATTTCTAACACTGAACAAATATATTCCTTTGTATGTTAAACTTCCCAGTTTAGATTAGCAACGCAAATTACAGATACACTTTAACAGAGACATAGGTTTACTCAGTTACTGGTAAGTATGTTGATCCTAACCCTTGTGTGGCGTTCGGGTCAAATTGACAACACGTACCAAATGTTCCAACTGCCCTCAAGCTACCTGACAGTGCACAGGTCCCTTACAGTCCTTCTACAGTCCTTCACCAGCATCATGAGCAAGAGACTGAAGATTGAATAAATATAAGGAAAGGATTCTCTGCTCAGAGTGCCTTGGAGCTAAGACTGGAACAGAGAGAGATAGTGAAGCAGAAGAGGATACTGAATTCAGAAACGTCAGAAACTTTAAATTGCACTAGAAGTAATCAAATATGCATGTTGGACACATATAGACTACACAGAGCATTACTGTAAGAAAGTGTTTGTCCTGGCTATTCAGTCTGAAGCTCTGGATGTGTGTGGCCCCTCTGCAACAACTGTCTGGTTCCTCCACAGTCGTATGGAAATGCTTAGGTTATATTTCATTGGTATGCTTCTAGTAAACAGTGTAGAAAGGGCTGGAAGCCAGTATTTCATGGTTAATTCATTGTCATTGAGGGGGTGTGTGAGAGGGAGAGAAAGAATAAAAAGGGTTGTCTGAATCAAAGCATGCACATTTTTTTTTTTACAAATCCATTGTTTTATTCATGAAGTTTAGAAATTACTGTTTGCCGCAAATGGTTGCAGAGCAATTTAGAGGAACAAAGGACAGCGTGCTTATTTGTGTGAGTATGTGTACAGTCCACACAGGAGGATCTAGGCCTTCCTCATCTCATTTGCTATATTGCAAGACCTTGTTCATGACTCAACAACAACATTACATTAACTCCTTTTACAGTTTCCGCATCCTTGTTATTTCAGCAAGGCAACTAAGAGCATAAGAGATGTTGGAAATGTCTTCTTCTGACATTTCTTCATAACTTTCACCAGGCAATAGGAGCTCATAGGACTCCATCTGTACAAGACAAAATCACTGGCAAGAAGACATGCAAAGTTTTATAATTGGTTATTATATATATTTGGACTGGACAATGCAAGAACTTTCTGAAAACAAGACCCAAAGACCCAAGACCCAAAGACTAAGTTTCCACTGAGACAATATTTTGTGACAGGTACTGTATCAGAAGGTAACGCCAGATAGCTTAATTGTTTCAGATGTGTGTTGTTTACAACCTACAATATTTAGCTGGAAACGTTCCTTCCAAGATGCAAACTACTTTGGCAACATGATGAAAGCTCAACTATTGTTAACTTCCCATATCTCGTCCGCACATGCCAGACAAACTTGTTGCCAAACACACCACAACTATTTGTTTATGAATTGCAATAATTCCATTTAATAACTCCATTTATAGCTGTCGTTGCACACTATTTTTCAGAGTTGTGCATGTTTATCTATCACAAGTACTTAAGGCACTGGCATAATGTTCAGAAAGTCTAGCTGAGCCTTGCAAACAGTAAAAGCAGTCTGCTAGAGTGATTCATTGCCTTCTGCTTGGAATAACTCCAGCAATGAAACTTTCTTTTCTGTCTTTCTCTCGTTTTGTCCCTGGTACACCTGAATCAGCTAATCTCCTCTCACAGGTTTTTTTCTTTTCACCTTGTTTGAAGCCTCTACTCTACTGCTCAGGGATCTCACCTCTGAGTTTTGAAATCTGAATATCAGAGCTGGAAGCAGAGCTCAGCTGTGTCAGAAAGCACAAGGAACTCATCTGCTAATTCAACATTGCAGAGTGGAGGACCTTGTGCTGTGGAGTTGTGGTGGGGGGAGGAAAGGGGAAGGGAGAAATGAAACTGGCCTACATGTCTCTCCAAACATCACAAACATCACCAGAACATGGTAAAGCTTTTCATTAGTAATTAAATTATGTCTCTGTCCCCTATAGTCCACGGGTTCAGCAGTGTGTGTGTGTGTCCAGGGTTCTATCTGTTAAGACACTGTTAAAGGATGCTCTCCCAAGCAAGTTGAAGGCTATTCATCAAGCTTGATATACTGTAGTTGATCACTGTAAAGGCTACATAAACTGATCTGTTTCTTGTGTCCTTTATAGTGGTAAACTATGCCACAACCTTTGTGTTCAATGGTCAAGGTTCCTTAGGTCATTACATCAAAAGGTCAAATTCAGTCTTGGGCATACAAGGTCACAGCAGGCGGAGGCATACCAATCAACATTTTTCTTTGATTTGAGTGTCTTTATGAGAGACAAAGAGGAAGTCATTTGTCCCCAGGGCCATTGAACTGTTCAATGCTTCACTTAAGGGAAGAGGAGAGATAGACTTCTCTGCATAGTCTGTCTGTCTCTTCACCCCCTCCATGTTTGGATACTGTCTGTCCACTAGCCACTTTTTACCACTGTCTTTCTTACCACCTTTTCTTAAAATAGTTATATATATATATAGATAAATAGACTTATTCTTGCACTGTTGCACTGTTGTACTTACTCATTTGCACTATCACCATTATCACTATCACCGTGACACTCACTCACACAGAGCACCTTACCTTACCTTACTATGCACAGAGAATCACAGGCTCAGTCCCTGCCTCAGTCATTGCAAGCGCCTCTTGATTGATTAATCACCACTATGTGGATACTGTTTTTAGAATTGATTTAGATTAAGTGTTAGTTAGTATAATTTGTATTTTAGTATATTTAGTATATTCTTTATCTTCTACTGTCCTTATTGCTTAGTTGTGTTTTTATATTATATACTTTTAATTACTTTTTCTGCTGTTAGTGAATGTGTGTGTGTTTTGTCTGTATGCTAATGAGACCTGGAATTTCCCCTGAGGATCAATAAAGTCTCTATCTATTTATCTATCTATCTATTTATCTAGACTATACGGTAAACATTTTACATAACCACTCACCTATGGAATGTCCTTTCACTCTCTTCAAGGTCACCTGCACATAGACAGCTCTTTTCATTCCATTCTCCATGTTGAGAAGGTTATGTATGCAACTGTCTCTTAAACCCATGCAGCCAAACAGAAATCCATTAACAGACGCCAACACAAATGTATTCCTTGCATATCACTCTCAACAGCAGAAATGAAAAGCCACCTAGTGCAGATGATATACAGACAGTACAGTCCATATTTTACAATATCTTAATGCAATATGTAGCTATGATAATCTGACAGATCCCTCAAGTGTGTTATCATGGATATGTCATAACTCCTGAGAGCAAAATGGCAGGACACAAATGTAGACATTTAGTACAATCAACAACAGATAAATAGTCTCTGATTTAGGGACTTTAATGAACTGGAACTGATGAGCAAGGGAGGAAAGAGGCAATAAATATTTTATATCATGATGGAACAACAAATCCTCAGTTCAGGGCTACAACTGAACTTGGCTGAGTTTCTCATTCTAACAACGAATCTGTTGCAGATAGAAAGTGAGCGAATGGGAGATAAAAAGGTGGGAACAAGTGTGTGTGTGTGTGTGTGTGTATGTGTGTGTGTGTGTGTGTGTGTGTGTGTGTGTGTGTGTGTGTGTGTGTGTGCTCGAAAGAGAGACATATAGCATGTGAGAAGGAATCAGAGGGTGAGGATGATCAAAAGCCCTGAGGTGCTTTCATTGTCTGCAAGAATTTCCCTGTCTGGGAAAAACACAGTAGAAAGAAGAGAAGTGGGGGTCATTAGAGGGGGCTTCGGAGAAGGCTTGTGCCGAATGCATCACCATAATGAGGCCTCCATCTGAGGGATTACAGGCTGGATCCACATGGACGATAATTGCCCGTAAAGAGTGGCTCTTCTACACTGGCGGCGTGTGGAAGCAGAGATTGTCAATGCTGGCTCCACCACCACCACAACACAGCCATCTGTGCCAACACTGAGCCCGACACTAACCCCAAGTTATGTTCTAAATTGAGACATTGATCACTTTTGCCTCAGCCCATACAAACATTTGTGTGTGAGCATGTTTGTCAGTCCCTGTGTGTGTGTGTGTGTGTGTGTGTGTGTGTGTGTGTGTGCACATGTGTACCTGTGTACCTGTGTTTTATGTGTTTGAGAGAAAGAGAGATTGAAAGAGTTGAAAGACCGAAACATGGTAAGAAAGAGTGAGACACAATTTAAAATCTGTATCTGCAGGCAGTAAGACATTACAGTCCATATAACCAGCTGAAAACAAGTCTTTCAGAATCATTATACAGTATAAGAACTGCCTCCCCTCATAGGGACGAAGAGGGAAAAGAAAAAAGAAGAAAAGAAGAGCAAGCTAAGAAAGTAACAGAGAGAGAGAAAGAGAGAGAGAGAGATAGAGAGGACCTCAATTGAAAGCGGGAATATTCACAAACCGCCTGACTTCATTTGGACTAGTCTTGGCTCATTAACCTGATGTGACTCAGGTGCTGCTGCTCCTATTTCCTGTGATTCAGCCGCAATCCTTTTCCCAAGGTTGAGAAAATACAGATAACTAAAACAAACAGGTTTCAACCTGACCTTAATGTAACTGGCCCACCCTCATGCATGTACACACACACACACACACACGCACACACACACACACACACACACACACACACACACGCACACACACACAATGGAAACAATGGAAAAATGAATAATGTTTTAGCATACCTTCACACACAAACATACCTTTGCTTACACACAAACACATAAATGCATTGTCTCTTGCACACCTATGCACTCAGACAAACAAACACACACACACACACACACACACACACACAGTCAGACCCTCATTCCTGTAGTTGTATGGGTCATTGACTTCAGAAGTGTGTTGAATGACCTGCGGTCACCTTGCCCTGCGCTGCCTTTCTGCCATTTACTTCTGCTTTAACTTCCTTCCTCTGCTGTCTTAGTTCCTCCTCTCATCATCTCTCATGCTGATGATTATCACAGTGATGCTCTTTTCAATCACTTCCTGGACTGCTCTCAGTTCTCATAACATGCATGAGGACATTCATTCATATCTGCCCATGGCAGCATATATTAGACCTGTCTGAATTAGCCACTTTGTCTTTCAGTCTTGATATATGAAGCTGCAAGGCCAGGATTTTGGATACCTAAATATCTCATGTTGACAAAAGCCATTGTAATCAACAGTACTACTACAGTGAACTAGAAAGTCTCTGGAGTCAGCTCCCATTTGGCCTCTGCTCTTGCCACCCTGCGTAGGGCTTAACTCGGTCCTGAGCCTCTCTTGGACCACAGGAAAATACATGAACTCTAACTATATTTGTCAAAGGAGAAATTATAATCTGCTCGTGTTTGATATCATTTGAAGGTCTCCATGTGAGAAATATAGTATTGTCAGTTGTAGAACAGGAAAATAAGTATATATTCTGTAGTCTGGGAGAAAATGGTCTGTGTTCTGATGAAAACATTCCCACTGTTGATCTGATAAGGATACCCTGTGGACGTCCATGGTCTCCATGTGTGGATACTATCTATGTGTTGAGTTGGTTTTAGATAAAAGGGGAGAACACAGACTCTTCTCACTTCTCTCTGGCTTCTCTTTACTCTCCTCTTTCCTTTGACTGACTAGGTTCTGTCCTGCCTGCTCATTTCTTCTGGAGGAGGCCTTGCTGGCCCCTCTCTCTCTCTCTCTCTCTCTCTGTCACTCACTCTCTCTCTCTCTCACTTGTAGGTTTGGTCTGTATTTTACTGTATTTTACAAACTATGTTTGATGAATTGTTGTATCTGGTATATTTGACATTCTAACTTGTTAACTTGTTAAGTTTACATTTAAGTTTGTTGTTTGGTTAAGCTTACTTTGTTCCTTTGTTACAGTATGTTTACCTACCTGAGTGCTAATACTCTGTTATAGCTGATAACTACTTGGTAATTATTCAAGGTCAAGTTCTTAATTTTATGGAGTCAGATTAATCATGGTTTCTCGTAATATTACCATTGCTTCACCAGTCTGTCCTATTGTTGATACAAGTTCAAACCTGAGCGGCCAACACAATTCTCATCATTCGTGAGGAGCGCATTGTCCCCCCTCCTTTCAGTGGTGACCCCAACGTGACCTCATGTCACGGTTCTCCTTTCAAAGCATAGTGTCATATACCATGAGCATGGCTGTAGTGGAGGCTAACGCAAGTAAATGCAGTTTATCCACCTCTGAAATTTCAGAAAGAGTTTATCCACCTCTTAATAGAGTATATCCCCCTCTTAAAATAGTTTATTCACCAATTGCAACTTTTAACATTTAAAAAATCACACTGTAAACATGTAAACATTGGACAATAACTTCCAGGGGCACTGCTTTGGGGCCCCATGACAGACATAATTCTGGGGCCCCCTGATAATATATAGTATTATCCCCATATCATCCCCAGCGATGCCCCTGCCACCATCATCGAACATGTTCCGAATGCCTTTTTAAAAAATTAAATAGCGCATTCATAGTTTACCCACCTCTTATTTTACCACTATACCCCTGGCCATGAATGACCTGATCTCTTCTCACACAAATGTCCCTGCAATGCCATCTCAACAATAAAGGCACTGCTTGAACTGTTCAACTCAAGCACTTGCCATTCCATACAATGCCTTTTGCTATATGCCAATGTCAAACTTCAGATTAGCCATGCAGGCCAGGTGCGCGTCTTGACGTTACCTCAGCTAAGCTCGGCTCCCGAAGGGACCCAGATGCTCCTCTCTGTCTCCACCATTAGTATTGCGGAGCGTCCACAGTCTATGACCCTGAGCCACTGTCCCACTTGTGCTCCTTTTTGTGTGAATAAGGCAGTTAGAAGACATCTCTGCTCTAGACTGGGGGGTGGTGGGTGGGGTGCGGGTGGGGTAGGCGGACAGAGCATTTGGTTGGATGCATCGCACACCCAAATGTTCCCTTGCCTCAGACTCCAAGGGAAGCTAAAGTAGAGGGTGGTCGATGGGGGTGGGGAGGGGATTCCGTTGGGATGCAAAATTATGTGATTTGAAGTAGTTTTCCAGTAAGACCAGAATATGCATTTACAATGAAATTCGGACATAGCAATAGCTTTGGGGGCAAACCCGCTCAAGTCAAAGTAAATTGTTACTTTAAGCCACTGACAGCTCAAAATATCATTACATTTCTGGGATACTAAGGAAGAGGGTCGCCACAGAGAAACCAAAGTTTCTTCTAACTTTTTAAATGTACAGAAACGGTATGAAAAGGATGTACTTCATGTTGATCTGTGAAGGACCTCCTTCACAGTAAAACATGTGCAGCTAGCCATGGCCGGATTATCATGACCATGGGCCCTGGGCACAGAATCGGAATGGGTAGCCTAGTCTGGATGTTATGAACTGTTTCGATGTGATAGCTCGCCTTCACTCACTGAGCGTGTCAGTGTCAAAGCTGACGGAAGGCGGCATTTGTGCAGGCAGCTACAGACACTGTTTCTGACGTGATTTAACATAATATTTTGATCGAACGGGTTGCACAAATCTGCATATGATTAGGGAAGTGCAGACTGCCTTTGTAACGTGATCGAACATAATATTTTGACTGTGCCCAGGGCCCCTTACTGGTCCTGTGGCCCTGGGCAAGTGCCCAGTTGCCTTAATGGTTAATCCGGCCCTGCAGCCAGCAGCATGAATGCTCAAGCAAAGAATCAAATCAGAAAAACATCACCAACAAAGCAGCAGCAGCCTTCATGCACAACAATAGGCTTCTTTAGCAAGTGCTTATGCCTCACTGACACAGGCTCTCAGCAAGCCCAGTAACCTGAATTCCCAACCAATGAATCAAAACAGCAGTAAACAACATCACCATCAGAGCCTTTATGAACATTTCACTAGGGTTCTCAACCAGTCACCTTCCTTCTTTGGTGTTTGGTTGAATTAGGCCCACGACATCTCCAGAAGGCTCATCAGTGGTGTCTGGCGTCTCAGACTAAACCTTCTCCACTCTCCACAACCCACGATGGGTTCCCATGACAGGTTCCCTTGCTCCTAACTGGCCATTGTTTGGTTGAAATAGACATTGCATTCTTTGGTCATTATGAAGTCTACCATTGACCAGATAGCTACAAAAAGGTGGAAATGCCTGTCCCTTCCTTTTTGCAGACCGATAAATAATTTAATTTGACCCAACCATCACATAATTATATATATATATATATATATATATATATATATTCAATAAATATAGACTTTCAATAAATATAGACTTTCTTTCAGATAAGACAGACTTTTTTTTTTTCAATTCCTGAATCGCCCTGTCCCTTTGATCATACATAGAAGTTGAGCTGTGCACTTTTCATTTAAAAATATTAAATCAATGTTTTTTTCTTAAATCAAATCTCATATACATTTAAACACTACATACAATCAATATAACACTGAAATGGTAAAAAAATACATTATTAATGTAAATAACATAAAATATTTTTTGTCAAAATGAAGTCATTGGTGTTGGTGTACACAAAACACTTTTATTTTCAAAATAATGCACAAACTCTTTGAAGTTTCTATTGAGTCAAGAGGTTAGTTGAAGAAGTACAGTGGACAAAGGCATAATGTTTGTGTCATTTGTTTAACATATCATGATTTGTTTTAGAATTTTAAAGTGAGGCTTTTAATGATGTCATTTGTGTTACTCATTTTATAGCTGTGGGTGTGAAAAAAAAAAGAATAAATACATACAGTATATTAATTAAGTATGTTTAATAATTAGGTGATTTTGATATTGCTGATGACATGAGCCATTTTGAAAACAAAATCATTTTTTCTACTAAATTGTCATTGGTGTTACTTTCCTGATGTGTAGCCGAATTAGAAAATAATACAAAAAATATAGAATTAAATTAAGGTCTACTCTTTGAGGATTCATCAATTTTACGAGGCTATTAATGCTATTAAACAAGTTTTGGGTATGTTTAAAGAAATACATGTTTACATACATGCAGATTTTCATCACCCAAATTACACCTTTTCTGTAGAATGACCCACACCATTATTCACTGTAATTCCTATTCAGGATTGACTTTGACTGCATGCTACCGCCCTTTCAAGTGAGGGCAATAAATAAACAAAAAAAGCTTTATATATATGGAATAATGAAAACAGTTAGTGGCCCTGTGACAAAAAATAGTGGGATAGCAGGTATAGCATGTAGTAATTATGATGTAATATTATGCCTTTCAATTTATCAGTATATTGAATATAACTGAAATTCATTACTGGCAAGACTATAAACGATATGTTCCAGGGGTTAATGGAGTTATCATGTTTTTAATTAGTTTTCTGATTCAGTGGAACAAGGCATAATTGTAATGTGGTGCCATGACATGCTCCAGTTTCACATAACCAATGCCATTAAAAACAAACTTTTGCATTAACATACTAATTGCATGTCATAGGAACAACCTTAATGTATTATTTCCCCTTGCCAAAACCAATATTAATGGTTCATATGACAAGGCCTGTTGTGAGAAAAAAAAAATGTTTCTCATATCACGCTGGGGGTATGGTTGTAGTGCTCTTCAATGTTTTTAAATATATATGGAGTGGTTTTAGCCTCTGGGACCAAGCATGGGGAATCACAAAGCTGTCTTTTTTAGAAGACCTAATAATCAAATCATAAATAAACCCCTTTGTATTTTGATGGTAGCTGTGAAAGAAATGGTTCTAAAGAACACGTCTCACTGCTATGAGTTGGAATGTGACACAGACCATATTAAATATTTCAACAGTTACCTAAAAAAATAACATTGTTGTAAGCTTGACTCCTGTTTATTTAAGGCAAGAGACATACTGTATCATATGTCTCATGGGGTGGTATCCAGCAAGAAATCCAAATTAGATCTAAAACCACTATCAGGAAATACATATAGAGAACTTAGACTTAAGTACAAGACTAGAGTCACTTTGTGTGTGGCTTTGCCTTTTGTCCAGTGTTGATATTTTAAATATTTCTGTCCATTTTTGTTTCATACAGAATCAATCGTCACCTCAGACCACTGAGTTTCACAGCAGAGTGGTCTTTCCCCTGTGTTATTGTGCTATTGGGATGTTAATGTATGCAGATAAATTTTGATCCTGAAGTGGAACAACACTTCCTCTGTGCACAAAGTGCTGACAGTAAGTCCGTCCACACACAAGGGTCTTGGGGGAAAGTCATGAGATTATAGATTTGCACATGCAAAATCAATGAGGGGAAGTTGCAAGGCAGAGTCAGCAGTTAAGATACATCCCCAAAAAGGAAGTCTATTAGCCTGAGAAATAGTGTGGTCATTTCTTTAGTCATAACCTTGTATACACATACACTCAAGGTCTACAATAACTTCAGATATACCATTTAGCCCTATAATGTTGTTTGGAAAATCACTTACTATATTTTCAACAAATAGAGGACACTGCAAATCCCCACATATTGCACATACAGAGACTCACTGGGATATATCTGATGCATTAAATTCCACCACAGTTCAGTGGAAAATTGCTCAATGGAAATTGTTCAGAGATTTTACCAAATGGATAGACACATAAAATCATTCCCCACGTCTAATATGCAAGACAGCCCTTTGTGACCAGGGAAATAAAGGAACCACATGATGAATCACAAACATATTTATTAATTTATTCAATCCCATGCCGTATCATGCACTATCACCATTTGATTTGCACGACCTTGCCTAAACACTGATATTTCATTAGAGATAAGGGTTTTGGATGACCTTCAATAAACCTCCGGTCATAACAAGCTCAAGCCGCTCCGTGGATCATGTTTCGGCAAGGCTGTGGCAGGAGTCATGCCAAGTTCATACAAGGCTTGTTTTGGTTCATTGGGCTTTGTGTTTTGATGGATAGTGTCCGTTGTAATGTGAAATTTTTACTCTACCGCAGTCGTGGGTGGGGATCCAGTGAACCATCCAACCTGCTCCAAATGAGACAAACTGGGTTGTCCACCGAGGGTAATATTCAATTTCCTTAGTGCCCATAAAAAAACGTTTTTAGAGGGCGAATTACCCTCCCTCTCTAAAAACTGCATTTTGTGTGAAAAAATGGGGACATCAATATATTGGGAACATCAATATATTTCTACATTTTCTAAAATAGTGTTTAAATGAAAGCAGATCAGCAGTATTGCTCTGACTGTATTTAAAAACCCTGTATAAACCACTGAACATACACATTTCTTGGACGTTGATGCCAAGTTATGAATAAACATACTTAATCATAATTACCTACCATTGACACTGAGGTTTATGTTGGTCTGTTTTGAACAGATTTCCTTTTTGATAACCTGAACAATTTGGACTGTGAAATTGAATGGATTTGATACACTGTGTGGATACACAGTATTGTTGTAGAACAACAATCAGAACAAGATGACCTTTGGCTATTTTGACAGTTTTGTTTTAACTGTTTGCTCTCGCTGTATAGTTTACATGACAGCCTTACGAAGAATGTCCCTACAGTGAATAACATTTATTGTGCCAATCTAGTCTTGTGCTCCAATATTGTTTGAAGTTGTGCCATCATTGTTTGGCTTTGTCAATGCCATGGCGTGGGCCCTGGGTTCAAACAGAGCATCAGGGAAGATGACAATGTGTTGATGAAAACCTTGAAAACCTGATGAACCCCCCCCCCCCCCCCCCCCCCCCAAGCTGACACCAGAAATAATTTCACTGCATTTCTTACATCCAACTACAGTGCTGGCCAAAAGTATTGGCACCCATGCTAAAGTTGACTGAAAAGAGGAATATAAAATCATCTTATGGAAATTGATCTTAATGCCTTAAGTGAAAAATGAGGAAATATCTAACCTTTAAGGACACCAATTTTCTTAGTGAATGAATAATGTATCATAAATAAATAAACGTTCTTCCTTAAAATACAGGGGTCACCCTATATATTTCCTAATTTTTCACTTAAGGCATTAAGATCAATTTCCAAAAGATGATTTTATATTCCTCTTTTCAGTCAACTTTAGCATGGGTGCCAATACTTTTGGCCAGCACTGTATATGCATGTGACAATAAACTTCCTTGTATCCTTGTAGGCCTACAATGTTGTAAATGTCCCCTTAAATAAAAAAATATATACATGGGTAGTCACCAGGAAATGGGCGTTATGTCATAGGGAAATAAGGATTATTGGCCAATGTGATAACACTTGGCTTTATGGTATTCCCTCTGATGAAATCAAACAACATTAGTCATTAGTCACCGTGTAACCGTGCTTGACTCATGATACTTGACGCCACCACAGACATCTGCTTCATGTGATTTTATGTTTCCAAGGTAAGTGAGAGAAAACACGGTTAGCCTATGCAGTCTAAGTTAGAGTAGGTTATCATGCAGTCTCAAAAATGCTATAGTTTGGACGATGTCAGCCATATGATCACAGGTCCACACAGTACATTAAAGGAGAATTCCGGTGTGATATTGACCTAAAGTGTATTGAAACATGATACCGAGTGTGAACGTATGTCTCATAGCCCATCTCGACTTGTCCCCTGCACTCCAAAATCTGGCGCTAGTTAGCCGATGCTACCAACAACTTTTTCAGTAGTGGTGCTTCGGCATCGGGCTAGCCATGCAAATAAATCACTGTTTTACACCCATTTACGAGGCTCAATGTATCTCCACACTTCATTGGTAGACTTCCTAGGGCCCTGACATTTAAAACGAGACATTGAGAACTTTGAAAAAGCACTGGTAGTTTACTTACAAGACGATTTATACAGACAGTATCTTCACGAAGTTTAACGTTTGCAGCCATCTTGAATTTAGTCACGATAAGTCGAGCAACTAGTAAGAATGAACAGGTATGATAAGGGATCAGATTCCAAAAATAATTCAGTGGAAATGCATGGATTCCAGTTTCTTCCAGTAGCAGCAACTGGAATCCATGCATTTCCACTGAATTATTTTTGGAATCTGATCCCTTATCATACCTGTTCATTCTTACTCGTTGCTCGACTTATCGTGACTAAATTCAAGATGGCTGCAAACGCTAAACTTCGTGAAGATACTGTCTGTATAAATCGTCTTGTAAGTAAACTACCAGTGCTTTTTCAAAGTTCTCAATGTCTCGTTTTAAATGTCAGGGCCCTCGGAAGTCTACCAATGAAGTGTGGAGATACATTGAGCCTCTTAAATGGGTGTAAAACAGTGATTTATTTGCATGGCTAGCCCGATGCCGAAGCACCACTATTGAGAAAGATGTTGGTAGCATCGGCTAACTAGCGCCAGATTTTGGAGTGCAGGGGACAAGCCGAGATGGGCTATGAGACATACGTTCACACTCGGTATCATGTTTCGATACACTTTAGGTCAATATCACACCGGAATTCTCCTTTAAATGCAAAAAAGTGCACCAACTGTTTACTTGTGACCAATCCCCATGACTTTATCCTGGGAGTGCTCCTTGTTGGTATTTCTCCGCAATGTACTCTTCCTCGAAATTACAAAATACTCAGTCAAATCTATTCGGTAGGCTGAGTCACGGAGTGGGAGGGATTTAAGCCGAGCGTATCGCCGTGAAATAGTGGGCGTTTGTGTGTGAGCTACAAGCGATATGAGAGTGAGACTGTCATTTTTCCCGCAGACGACGGTCGAAGTTTCGGTCGGGCGAAATATGCAGCATTGAAGTTGCTTGGTGTTGTGGAATTTTCCTCTCGCTAGTCAGAATAGTTCCGGTCTCTGCTGACTAAGACAGGCTCTAATACCTTACCTGGACTTCTGGATCATTGTCTGTTCATCACCCAACCGTGGTAGTAGGATGACTTGGCCACAACAAACTCACAAGCTCAAGGTACGGACGTTGTTGTTGCTGGGTGTTTGAGTTACCACTTCTGCGGTCAACGAGGTTCTGTAACGGGGGTTCCCTGCTACACTAGACTGCAGCTGCTTTGTTTGTCTTTCAGACTTTCTACGTTTGTCAGACTTTCTACACCTGAAGGCTGTGAATGATTGGCAGTTATGGGTCAATTGCATACTTCTTTGAAATGTTTTTGGATTGGGATTTCTTTCTGTTTTGTGCAAGTGCAATGCAGGAGAGATCAGCAGATTGAAGTATGCATGAACTTCTAAGTTACCATTCACGTCGGCTATATGCAATAGTCTAAAGGCAGCGTATGATGGTTTCATTTTTGTAGTTCGGTGTTTCTTTCAGTGGCTCTTCTCGATAGGAGACGTATTGATATAAAAGGAACACTAATGGAAAGTAGCCTACATCATTCGATCATTTAGTTGAATATGATGGCTGAATGAAATGGCCAAAACCCGAGAGTGAGTCGCTTTTATCAATTGTCTACTATGGAAGAATACTTTCCTGGCATGCAGATACAGTATGTGTCGCCTGCATGAAAGGAGGACGAATGGACTGGGCAAGAGAGAGCGCGCGCCCGCGGAGTAGCTATAACAACATATAACATATCCACTCCACATAAGTGATAATATGAGAGGGTGAAGTAGCCTAAATTGTTGTGAGGTGTTCTGTTATTTTATGTAAATTTGTAAATGAGCAAATGAATTAACATGATGGGTGTAGCTAAATAGACTCCCCTGTTTGCATCTAAGTGATGGTTATGCCAATATTTATACATGTCTCCACTGAACTTATTGTTATTGCCTGTATCATACACTGTCTAAATATTTAGTGTTTGTTTGAAATGAAGGAAACTGAGAAATAGGTTGTGTTTTTTGAGAGTTCATCAGTCAAGAATAATGGCTATGGCCAAAGGGTGCTCCTAAATATAGGTAATGGGTATTTAACAGCTAAAGAGCTTGTTTGGTTATGTTTTATGTACCATGTATTTTTGCCTTGCAGTGAGGAGAACTACACAGAGCAGAGAGCCGTCCTGCTGTTTTCCCACCTGGATCGAGGTTCTCTGGCGGCGTTTCTTTCGATGTGGGATACGCTCTCGCCCCGTTTGTCAGGCTGAAGTCCACTCGCTTGAGGTCCACCCTGATGGCGGCCTTCCTTCTCGGGCTGCTCCTCCTCGTCGCCCAGTCACCTCCTGTGCCGTCCAGGCCCACGGACCGTGACGATCATGCGTCCCCCTCCTCCCATGCCCCCCTGCAAGTTGCCATTGATGACCTGTCCCCCCTCAATGACTCCTCGTTGCCATCGGCACACCCCAACGGCACGCTCCAGCAGCTGCCCAACCTCGTCATCATCGGCGTGCGAAAGGGCGGCACGCGGGCGCTCATCGAGATGCTGAGCCTGCACAGCGCGGTGGCCGCCGCCCAGAACGAGGTGCACTTCTTCGACTGGGAGAGCCACTTCCAGCGGGGCCTGCCCTGGTACCTAACCCAGATGCCCTTCTCCTTCCCGGGCCAGATGACTGTGGAGAAGACCCCTGCCTACTTCACCTCCGCCAAGGTCCCCGAGCGCGTGTGGCGCGTGATCCCCGACGTGAAGCTGCTGCTGATCCTGCGCGACCCCACCGAGCGCGTGCTCTCGGACTACACCCAGGTCTACTACAACCGGCTGCAGAAGCACAAGCGACTGCAGCCCATTGAGTCGGTACTCCTCAAGGACGGGGAGATCAACCTGGGCTACCGGGCCCTCAACCGCAGCCTCTACTACCAGCACATGGAGAACTGGCTGCGCTACTTCCCCCTGGAGCGCATCCACGTGGTGGACGGGGACCAGCTGATCAGGGACCCTCTGCCCGAGATGAAGCAGGTGGAGCGCTTCCTGGAGCTAGAGCCGCAGATCAACGCCTCCAACTTCTACTTCAACAAGACCAAGGGCTTCTACTGCCTGCGAGACCACGGCAGGGAGCGCTGTCTGCACGACTCCAAGGGCCGGGCACACCCGCACGTGGACCCCAGCATCCTGCAGAAGCTCTTCCGCTACTTTCACGAACCCAACCGCAAGTTCTTTGAGCTGGTGGGCAGGACGTTCGACTGGAATTGAGCACACGCATCTGAGTTTGCCTAGAGATTTATTGCTCTCCTCTTGACATTTCGCACACTGTAGGGGAGTGAACCCAAGAAAGAAAACACACACCTTCCTCAGTATGTGTTTCTCTGGGATGCGTTTTAAGAGGGTTCAACCAAAATAACTGATGTAGAAAATATTTTTTATTTTTTAAAAAATGTATGTAGAAGATACTGCTTGTATCAAGTTGATACTGACAGATTGTCGCTGCACATTCATTGTGCTTCTGTGATGCTAGTCTTACTGATGTATATCAGCTGTAAGGTTTTGTGATTCCACCGTTCAGTTTTGAAATCCCACCATACAAGCAGTCCTTGCATCCGCATGTGTGAAGACAGCCAGGGCTTCTAAAAACTAAAACAGACGACTGATTAACCCAAATACTTCCACAGAGTCATCGACTACTTTTTGCCTCTCCTTAAATAATCTCCACTAAGTAAGTACGCTTAGTAGTTCCCCATCTACAGTACACCGTACATGTAATTAATAAGCTAATTATTGGTATTTTTATACTCTTTTGAACATTATCTTGCATAGAAAGTGAGAACATTGTGTTATGATGCTGTAACATACTTTTCTGTTGCTCGTCCATGTCCACTGACTGCACACTGACAGCACTCTGGTTCAATGCTGTGAAGAAAAAATAATAAAATATAATTTCTATGTAAACATGGGTTTGTTGAAAACCCTGGTGCCATTAAGACTACAGTGTGTTTTGACCCAGATAACGTGGGGGTAATTGATTTTGCGAGAGTCTGGGTGGGTCTGGATATGTTTGTGTTTGTCAGACAGGGATGGTTTGGCACGTGCTGGCTCACATGAAATGGCCTGACTACTTTATGGATGAGGGTGATGAATGTTATCAGGTTGTTTTTCTGTCTGAATCTTGATTTATGCATTTAATTTACCAGTGCGATGAAGTTTGTTCCTGTATTATTCCTCAAAGCCGGGCTGTCAGTTTGTATGTCAAAGCTCTGAAATATTCATTGCTGCTATGTTTTCAGTATTACTGTTTTCTATGATTATTTAGGATATCTGTATTCAGACTTTTTTTCTTTTCTTTCAGAGTGTACTGATGCAGAAAAACTACTTTCATGTGTCCACTACCCTGTCCTGTAAATATTATTATTGCTATTATTATCTCTTTGAAGGGTTATCTCAATAAAATAGTATTTTTATTAGTATGTGTTTACTTTATGTTACTATTCTTCTGTTAAATCTCACCACCACCCTTGTTCACTTTCCAACTGTACTGAAAATGACCTGCCCATTTAAAGCGATTCATTTCTACTCTAACTTAATTTCGAAGCATGAACTGTGGCATTAGCATACCATGTTAATGCAGAGGCAGTGCATACTCCTTCAGTGTGCCAGTGGCCTAGGCCTATCCCCCTCTGCCATGTGTTTTGACGATGTTATCATGCCTATATTCACTCTTCTGCCATGTGTTTTGACGATGGCATCATGCCTATTCACTCTTGTAATAGCAGCCTTGTGCCGCATTTCACCAAGGTCGTGTTGTCATGATCAGCAGTGTAAATGAGAGCATTGTGTCTGCTTGGATTCCTGCAGTCAGTGAGTAAATACTCTTTTAGTGGAAGCTACTGCTGTGCGACCATAGATAGTATGGACAGAGAGTTTAAAAGGTTAGCACCACTGCACAACTTTCATTGACTGACTTTCTTTGTGCATTGTGTGAGGACGTACAAGTAAGAGCAAGAGTAAGAGAAGCATACAGTACCGGTCAGGCGATGCGGGCCTTAGACCTAGCGCAGCATATAGCTGGAGTTCTCCTTGCTGTTCCAGATACCGTCGTCCTTGTGCATGTCCTCTTCTGTTGTTTATTGGCCTTTAACCGAGTCTGAGCAGGGATCAGTAATGGTGCCCTGTCTCTTTTCATTCGCTGCTGATGTATGGCCCCCATTGGACATGTTGATGGATGAAACAACCTTCTTGTGATTTTACATTTCAGTTGTGTTTCTTTTTTTTTTTGTACCATTGTCTTTGATAGCTGCTGTACCTTTGCTTGCTGCTGAGGCACCATTCCCAGTGTATGAGAAAACGTACCATTAACCACAGTGAAAAGAGTACTATTTTATAGTTAAATTAAAGTTAGCTGCAGTATGTGTAGAGTATTGTGTTTTAGGTTGGCTTGAAATCATACAAATAATGTCAAACATGGTGACACTGTGGAGCTACCGGACCCTGCACTGGTCAAATAATGTGGCCATCGTTATTACTTACATACAGTAGTGATCATTAGAAATTACAAACAAAGATGGGTATTTTTCCAACACTATTGATATATCTGTAGTGAAACAGACCTAGTCTGACCTAGTAGACCCTAGTCTGAGATGATGGCATATCAGGAGAGCTGTCATGTGCTGTGTTCTTGTGGGAACCAGAATTTCCAGATGTGCGGCAAGCAAGATACAATGTGATGCGTCACGACAGATAGCTGTTCTCAGCTTTCTCTCATTCCTTTTGCACTTAGCATTCCCAACCACAGGTACAGAAAATGTACTTTGATTATTAATGGCGATAGCCATACTGATAAACCTGTTCAATTTATATTACATGTTACACCTGTTCAGTATATCTGAGCTTCAACGTACACCATTAGGGAACACTTGATAAGAACCCTTTCTGGGAAATTAAAGTCATTGAGCAGTCTTTAATGGCCAGGTGGTTAAAACACACCATTTCCAGTTACTTTCTCTATTAAATCATCTGTAAATAATGTATATAAATGTATTTCTGTAAATAATTTCTCTATGAACCATATAAGAAAGATTCATGTACAGGTGGCAAAGACACCCTTTCCTATTACTTGTTCTGTAAAGTCACCTGAACATGTTACATCAGTGTCCCCAGGTTTGGTCACATACAGGTCAGATAAGGACCCAGGACTGTCTCAAACACAGAGTCTATTGTAAGGGAAGGGAGAAGCTAGAACAAGCATGTGAGCAGAGGAGGTTTTGCTGATGGGATGATTAAGCAATTCTGAGGGAGCAGCAAATGATAAGCACTTGGCAACTGCACCTTGATGTCTGTACCGTACGGCAGTGGTGAAATTACTTTTATAAGTGTCCTAATGTCCTACATTTTCACTCAATTTTACAGTAATTTTTCCCTTAAATGCTGACTTTGGCTTGACTACATTAAACAATGAATCTTTAAGATTCCACCATCATATTAGTAGATGCAGTGTCACTCTGGTCTCTTATATAAAAAAGGCACCAGCCCCATATCCCAGTTCTGTTCCTATAAGAAAGGCACCAGTCCTGTATCCCAGTTCTGTTTCTTTCCCTTACAAAATATTTTTGTTTTTGATTCTGAGAGCTACTTCCAGCAGTCCCTCTCTCTGGACAATCAGAGAATGATAGAGCCCTTCAACGCCAGAGAGCAGACAGAGAGAGAGCGATCAGAGAGAGAGGGAAATGGAGGAGAGAGGGAGAGCAGGGAGCAGAGAGAGAGAGATGGAGGGGAGAGAGGGAGAGGGAGGGAGAGAGAGAGCAGAGAGAAAGGGAGATGGACGGGAAAATGGAGAGAGACTGAGAGCAGGGAGCAGAGAGAGAGCAGGGAAAGAGAGATAGAGAGAAACCGAGAGCAAGGCTCGCTCGCTCGCTCGCTCTCATGGGTTTGAATCCTACCTCCGACTGTGCGTATGGAAAAACATGGGCGTGGGTGTTCATGCTACAAGGCCGTATTCGTAATATACTTTGAGGGGGACATGCTTGTTTTGTTCTTCCTAGGAACTCTGTGGGATGAAATTCGAACTAACCCACAGATCAACCTGAGTTGTAATTTATTCATCCCTAATCAATGGCATTAGATAATAACATGAAAAGGGGAAGAACAGGGCTATGTAACACTATTAAACACTATTTTAAAATGAAATATAATTATATAACTCTAAACATATCATTCCATCCGTTCATGGATTAGTATATGGGACATGTGCCTTGTTTTTAGATGGGAATCACAGTAGCGAATCAAAGAGATGAAACTTAAGTAAAAGGCCAAGCTTTCCTCCCTCTAAATGAATCATCTGAAGACTGCGCTATGAGCTCTCTACACTGGCTGTTTTGGCAACATCGGCTGTATTTTCATGGGTCGCCATGCAATCAAACAATCCTAATCCAGTTTGGACACAGCGGGTCACAAAACAATCTTGCTTGACCGCTCTCTACTGCAGCACTGTGTTTTCTGTTAGTATCATACCAACACAAAAAAAAATATTCATCACCATTTGTTTGTTTCCAATACATTAGTATTCAATACCAAATTACAGAGAAAGATGATTCATTTCTCATTAATTTCTGAAACTAGCAAGATTTCATATAAGCCCAGACTGTTATTGCCAACATGCCTAACTCATTTTGGATAGTTCAAACACTTTTTTCCTTTTCAAATCTTTTTTACATTGTCATTGTTTACGAAATATCTTCACAGCATTTCAGATAGGAAACAGTTGCCCCATCATCCAAAGTGTTCCCTTGAGTACCTGAGTGATTAGTTGCAAACTTCTAACTCATTATTCTGTTTGCTACAGTGTAAGGACTGTCAGAGTGGAATGGTATTTCAGAGCTATTACACGTTGGCAATGGTTTATGCCTGTTATTTGATGCAAAGACAAGTAGGGAAAATAAGTCACTGAGTCTCACAAAATACCTTCAGTCTTGGGAATTTTTTTTTTCTTACTCTCTCTTGTCATTTAGTTTTTTTGGTACTGTTCTCCGTTGCCATGGTAACACTCTGGAAACAGTTGGTGGATTATGGAAATGCAAGTTGAAAAAGCCTGTTCTGATTGTGTGAGAATGAAAACCTTTGCCAGTCTGACTTTTATGTTGAGGATCAGTCCTTCACTCCTTCACCTCCATGCTATATATGATAATTTAAAGAGAACACAGCTTTAACCAAGTCCGCTCACACCAGAAACATAATTTTCCCCTCCTCCTCATCCTTGCTACCCCCCCCCCCCCCCCCCTTCAAAACCCCAAGCAGTCATTGTATTTTCAACTAGCCAGGGGCGGGGGGATAAATAAATATAAAATCATAAATATATTTTTTCCAAGTATACCAGTTATGCCAAAACCAATTCAAGCCTTTCTTTTGTACTTCTCCATGTAAAAAACCCGTACTATTGATGCACGAAGGCAGCATCCAAATAGCATCTGTGTGGCACATGGTATACAATTGTTTTTTTTTTTTGGCCATCGTGTCTTGTGCAGTGATGTTGCAGGGCCCTGGTGTGATAATGCCCCTCTCCGTGTGGACTCCACCTTATCAGTGGCTCCCTGGCAAAGCCGAGCCTCCCTGGCTCGAGAATGAGCCCTTGTGGACAGGGAGGACTCCCTGCTGTTAGCAGACTGTCTGTGGCTGTGGGTCTGGAGATAGCTATGCTTCTATCTGCCTGGGGTTGCTGGGGCAGTAGGATTGGGCTCAGAAAAAAAGCCCCGGGTCTACATATTTTCATTTGGACGGCTTTGAATGGCAAAGTCTTTTGAGGCATTTACATTTGGAAATGGATAAAATAGGTGAGGCTAACACACACTCACACACATTCACACAGAGAGAGAGAGAGAGAGAGAGAGAGAGAGAGAGAAGCGGGGTGAAGGGTGCGGCAGGGTGAAGAAGACAAAAACAGAGAGATAGAGAAACAGACAGGGATTGATATTTTTGGAGACAGATGTATAAATCTGCATGTCTTTGG
>NC_055970.1:22121244-22138744 GCF_018492685.1 Alosa sapidissima | reverse complement strand
TTCTAATTATCACCCGGAGACTAGACATATTGTTTGGCTGACAAGGAGACAATTCATACTGTATACAGGAAAGCAGATGTGTTAAAAAGGTTCATTGTTCCATATCAATACTCGTTTGAATGGTATACAACAACGATAGTAAGCAATGGTTGATCTAGGAAACAGGCCTTGCAACCATGGAATCAACAGCAATCTAGTTAACTACCCACTGTTATCACTGTCAGTAGCAAAAAAAAGTTGGCTTCTTTTTCAACTGAACTATTTCCTTCCTGTGCTATAATGTATTTTATGTATCAACTTAATGTCTTTTCCCTTCATTGTATATTATTTTCTTTTGGAAGTTGATTGGATTCCTCATCAGGAAGCTTGATTTGGAATGCTAAGCATAACAAACATGTTGGGCTCGGTAGCTGGCCGTGGTCCTGGGTGGCCTGCATGGCAGAGATTGCGTGAGCTGTGTCTGCTCACAGCTCCTCCTGGATAACGGTTAAATGGAGGAGAAAGGGGTGAAAAGGGAAAGCTCTGCTGTGGCGTAGGGAGAGGTACGGCACGTTAAAATCTCCTGGAATGTAAAAAAAAATGGCATGTGCTCCTCCCAAACTTAGCTGAGAAAACATAGTTTGAAATGGCTTAGTTTTGAGGATGTGTCTATTATTACCCTTTTGTCCAGGGTGGGGCGGGTGTGTTTGATCGCTGTTCTCTGAGTGTCAGGGACGGGTTGCGTGGGGCTTAATGTCTGTCCCCTTCCATTACCTCCCCAATTTCACACGCTATTGGACCAGGGCTGGGGGAGGCAGGGGCAGAGGCATTAAAATTTACAAGCTGTGATTCCAGAGTCGATTCTAGAGCTTCTTATCTATTTGTCTGTGCTCTTCTTTTCAGAGTCAATTCCAGACAGTTGTGGAAAAAGTATTGAAACTCAGTACTTAAGTAAAAGTACAAATAACCAGAGAAATATGTATCTAGTTAAAATAGAAGTACCACAATGACAACCTTACTTAAGTAAAAGTAAAATACATGGAAAATGTGTATGTACTTGTATGTGTGTGCGTGCGTGCGTGCCTGCCTGCCTGCCTGCCTGCCTGCCTGCGTGTGTATGTGCGTGTGTGTTTACATACGTGCATGTGTTTGTGTAGACACACGCAACAGTCTATTTTCTCTCTTCTTCATCCTTGTTTGCCAGTCTTGCGGTCTCTTTAGTACCTGCCTTGCTCCTGATTTGAGCTCACTCTCTCAATCAATACTCATGGCACAAGCATCGAGTGTGATAACTCCTGAAGGTGTGACCTGCTGGAGCGTCTGCCTCTGATCAGCCTCTCTCTGAAGGCAGGAGGCGTGCCCCCGTGAAACATCTTACAATCGATGCTTTTTTGCTGTCAGAAAAAGACTGCCACATCATTACCGTTGATATTCCATAATGCCAAACCAATCATGTTTACAGATGAGACATTTACTGATTCAGAGTTATTATGATTTTCATACATAGCTATAAATTGTCAGTAAATGAGATTAATTGCATGCACTTGCAGCAAGGAGAAGAGCATTAAAAGTGACATTCTTCAAGGCATCATTGTCTAAATCAATGGTATGTGGTTCTAACTCATCAAACAATGGCTGCTTTGTCACTCTGTGTGTGTGTGTGTGTGTTTGTGTGTGTGTGTGTGTGTGTGTGTGTGTTTTGTTTGTGTGTGTGTGTGTGTGTGTGTGTGTGTGTGTGTGTGAGTGTTTGGGAGGGGATGAGTGTTTTGGCAAAAACAAGTGGCTGAGAGTTTCAGATAGCTGTACTGCTCTTCAGGGTGGACTGGCATGAATGTTTCAGCTCCACGTACACAATATATTTCAGAGCTGAGGAACTGCGCCTGGTACACAGAGGCACAGATAATTCACCTCACAACACACATATTTTCACACTCTCACTCTCTCTCTCTCTTTCTCTCTTTCTCAAAGAACATGCCTCTCCAAACAGCGAGCGGTCCGACATGAGGTAATGCATGCATACCCGTAATATATGCATGCATGAATTCATACTCGTGCCAAGGATATCAAGATCAAGTGGAGATCAAATGCTTTCAGGGGAACACTGAGCGCAAAGGACAAGAACATAGCTGATTGTCACAGATAGCTAAATAGGCCCTTTTTGCTAACACACGCTGGTCTGTGTTGTAATAGCAGTGTGCTACGCAATCCTGCCCATATCGCCGTGCCAGGCAGGGAGAAGAGGCCTTATCTGGATACAGGGCGCTGTAGCTATTTTCTTAGAGGACGTCACTGTCATTATGTGGTCCAACAAACAAGATAAGGGCTTCGCTGAAATATGATCTGTCATGGCATATCCTGACATGAGCTAGATGTGCTAAGAAAAAGCAGAGCACATCAGCGTGAGGCAGTGAGGGAAGGCAAAATCCCCGCTCTTGGATATATTTTTCCGAAAAGTGCTGCTGACTACTGCTGGAGATTCATGTGAGAGGAACAGGGTCATGTCAAGGTTACGGTGTGCTTCCCTGCAGAATTTTCATGGTTCATTCTCATGGTTTCATGGATTTTTTTGTGTTTATTCATGTTCCTGACCTGCATGTTCTTGTGTAAAGGGCTTAAACATGATACAGAGGGAGATACACACACAGAGAAAGGAGAGAGAGAGAGAGTGTGTGCGTGTGTGTGTGTGTGTGTGTGTGTGTGTGTGTGTGTGTGTGTGTGTGTGCATGTGTGTGTGTGTGTGTGTGCATGTGTGTGTGTGTGTGTGCCTGTGTGTGTGTGAGTGTGAGTGTGTGTTTGTGTGTGTGTGTGTGTACCTGTGTGTGTGTGTGTGTGTGTAAGTGTGTGTAAGTGTGTGTATTTGTGTGTCTTTGACTACACATCTGCATGAGTGGAAACCTCTGCTCCCCACCTGGGTTAAATTATCCAATGGCTTGTTTAGCTCCTTCCACCTGATGGAGTACCGAGGGCTTTAGTGCTGTTTAATGGCGATGCCCATCGGGATTTGGGACGCACCTGGGTCCTCTTCACTAGCACACAGGAGCAGAAAGAGCAGGATGAGGAGAGGAGGAGGAGAGGGAGATGGAGATGGAGGGAAATGCAGGCCTGCCCTGGCTATTTGTTATTCAGTGAACCGCATCGCCAAAGAAATGGATTTACTTGCCTGTCCTCCGCTAGAGGACTGAAGGTCGATAGCGCACCTCAGAGACGCGGCTAACCTCGCGTGCAATTGTTAATGCCCGCTTGCCATTCAGAGAGGAGCTCCGCCAGGAGACGAGGAGGAGCATGGAGCCGTGGTTCCACATGTCGGAGGGACAGGGGGAGACAGCCATGCCCTGGGACATCGGCGTTATTAGTCTTATTGTTGTTGTTGTTATGTATATATGCATGGGTGTTTGTGGCTCAAACAACAAACTAGAGAGGGAGAATGAATTAGAAAAAGCAACACAAACACACACACACACATACAAACACACACACACACACACACACACACACACACACACACACAGACATTCAGAAAGCAAATCAGCAATGGAAGCTATTCACTGATGCACGTAATTTAATAGATAGTGTATTTTTAATGTTCATGAAAATGGATCGAGTACTTAATTCTGTCCTTGAGATTTTTTAGAAACATAGACCGCATCGTGTGTTAATGGGACCAACACGGCTCTCACATGCACATCCACACGCATGACATCATTAGTTTTCCGGCCCCTGTCCTATGGATTCATTAGCTTGATATAAACCCATGCAGTGCTTGTGAGTGCAAACCATATATGGGGGAGGTGAGCTAAGCTGAGCCAAATAGTATTTAACATGCTGTGCCCAGAAACCAGCCATGCTTTTCAAAAGAAAGGGGGGGGGAAGCAGCCACTGACATTTTGTTGATATTTGCACTTCCTTACCCAGTAATCTCAGCATAGTGAGAGCTGGACGGAAAGTGCTTCGTTTTGCATTCATTCCTGCTGGCGCTCTTTTTACTACCCCCCACTAACAGGTAACTGGAAAAAAAATGAACATGTAACCATGCTGCATTATGTTCATCCACTGTTTCTGCATAATGAATTATTGATTGATTACTGGAATTTGTATGTATCTTTTCCATTCTCTATGCCATATGAGGTGTCATGAAATGATCATTGTGGCATGGTCTCCAACTGTAAAAGCTAATAATTAGGTCATGTGGATGGGAACGGTTCCATCAGAAGCTAATAATTAGGTCATGTGGATGGGAATGGTTCCATCAGAAGCTAATAATTAGGTCATGACGTTTCCATCAGAAGGCTTATTTCACATTTTGGCTTCACTTTGCCTTTTTTTTTTCATATTTTATTCACAGGGATGTCTTAATATGATGTCATATTTACTAAATAACCAAACACACCTGAATGCAAAGAGCCTCAAACAACCCTAAATTAGAGAGGCTGTGGGAGATGGATGGATGACTGCGAGAGAAAGAGAGAGAGAGAGAGAGAGAGAGGCCGGTTGCATCCCTAATCTTGATTTCAATACATTTCCACAAACCATTCCAATAACATTGGCCAGCATCTTACAGTAAGACCATGTCCTTTTGCCCAAATAACCCTTAAACAGAGATGTCATGGAGGCAAAACTAAAGTGGGATTCTATACTCACACTTGCAGAGGGGCTTTTCTGACGTGCAAATATGTGGCATGCCATTGCAGCAAGACTTTTTGTCAAGTTGTAATGGAAGTATCACAATGACCTCATCATCCTCTGACCCTGTTTCCTGTTCACAAGTTTCTTGGTCCGGACCCCACCACAACACATTTACACACACACGCACACACACACGCACACACACACGCACACGCACACGCACACACACACACACACACACACACACACACACGCACGTGCACGTACACACTCGCACACCCACATGCACACACACATGCACGCATACACACACACACACACACACACACACACACACACACACACGCACATACACACACACACACACATTCATAGATACAGGCTTACACCCATTTGCCCACAGACCTGTCCATAGAAACACTCCCACATTCAACCACAAGTTTGCATTTAGTAACGGATAAACAAAGATATTTACACATAGAAACACACCCACATTTACAGTAAAACTTCCATGTTTTGGACTAGACTGTGTGTGCAAATGCTTCATCAAAGCAACAGAATCAGTGGAATTTCTTTTTTAAATGAACATCCAGTGATCATTATTGAAGTAATAGTACTTTATCTCTCAACTGTGCTTTCTAAACTTTGTGCTTTGCAGACATTTTATTTACTTTGAAACTTTACACTCAGGGGGAATAAAGCCATTTGGGAAACACAAGAAAGTAGAAGAATGGAGGCAAAAAAGGTCACTCCTATGAGTCCTCGTATTAGGGTGATGGTCTGTCTGCACTGTCAGAGAAAGTTCATTTTGTCCTCTCTCTCTCTCTCTCTCTCATTCTCTGTGAGTGTGTGTGTGTGTGTGTGTGAGAGAGAGAGAGAGAGAGTGAGATAGAGAGAAAGTGAAAGAGAGAGGGAGAGTTTATGAGCCAAGCATTGTATTGATCATGCAGGTTTTAACGCTCACAAAGCTAGCCAAGCCCGAAGCACATAGAGACAAAGAAGGTTGAGAAGTGCTCCCAGTAATGTTGACAACCATCATGGCTGTTTTAGAAGGACTACATAATAAACTGTCTTATATTTTATTTATCATATGTTTCATTACCTGCGTCCTTTGCATGGTAGGCTATGTCTACTGTTCACATTTCCTGTCCCCAACACGCCTGTGTCCCATTAAAGAAGAGAACATGTGTGTCGTAACATACTATTAAAATTGGCGCCACCTAGTGGTCATATCCCAGCCAGAGAGCAATAAAACATCTGTTTTTATAAAAGGGCTGACGGAGAGGTTTTCTGGCACAACGTGGTGTGTGATGTCCTCCCCTGCAGCAGTTGTAAGATTTGTTCTGGACAGGTCAACAGTGGGTTAGATGCTCTGTTAGGACAGAACGTAAACACACTTAAGTACTGTCCGTGAGGCCGGCCAAAACATTGCTTAACCACTGGTAGGAAGTGCTTCAAAACAGCTTTTGTGAGACGGAAAGACTTCCGTCTGAGCAGGCAGAGAGATCCTGACATCTGACATCAGCGAGAGAGATCCAGACATCAGCTTGAGGTGTCAGTGACCTGGACGACCTGGCCCTGAATACCAACACTCAGCTCACCTCAGAGGAGAGGACAGCTGTGTCATTTATAACACAGGTTAGAAGAAAGAAAATCAGTCAACTATTTGCGTTCTCATATTTTTTTGCTTGTTTGTTTTGTGTTTGTTTTTGCATTTTGTTGAATAATGTGGAGGATCAACATAGGACCTATTTGTGATTCTGTCCATTTAGGTGTCTGTGTATGTCTGTGTTTATTACAGAAATAAAGTGTATTTTTGAATGTGTGCAGGTATGTCTATATGTGTAATGTGTGTGTGTGTGTGTGTGTGTGTGTGTGTGTGTGTGTGTGTGTGTGTGTGTGTGTGTGTGTGTTCCTGTGTGGGTATAAGCCCTGATGTGGGTGTCTGTGGTTTATCTGAATGAATGGTTGCTGCTCTCACAGACAGAAGGGGGCAATGAGGATCAAATAAGTCTTCTCCACCTCAGGTAATGGAAATGAATTGCATCTTGGGTGATGTAGTGTAACATTAACTGTAGGCAGAGCAGGAAGCGTGGGCACCCAGCAGAGACTGATGTTCTCTCTCAGTGGGAGTTGTCTGCCAGCCGACCCACAGAACTGGAGCACCGACCACTGCAGGTCTGCACAGGAGCTCAGGCCCAAGGCTATGTAATTAACCCGTGCCACAGTTCACCCATCGATTACCACTGATACGTGTCATACTGTGTGTGTGTGTGTGTGTGTGTGTGTCCACATAGCCCAGCTTCCCCATCAATTACAACTGATATCTGGTCTGACTCCACCAGAGCAAGGAAAACCACTTACTGCCTCTCCAGCTGCTCCTCAGCAGTGATGGCCAAAAAGATATGGAGTTGGACTGTGTGTGTGTGTGTGTGTGTGTGTGTGTGTGTGTGTGTGTGTGTGTGTGTGTGTGTACAAACAATTGGTTATCGCTTATCTATGTGAACAAACCTGTTTGTGTATGCATATATATGCACCTGTAGGTGGTACATGGCCATGGATGTGTGTGTGTGTGTGTGTGTGTTCTTTTTAACAATAATGTCTGATAATACTGTTTTTCTCATTTCCGTTTGCCATTATGTGTTATGCCATTGAGGGTGGAACAAATTACGACCATAACTAATCATATGAACAGATATCTTTGCACTGGTATAGAAAAGGTAAGTCCAGATATTGTGGCATCTGCATGTGCTTTCTTGGTAGGCCTTTGTGTAGCTATATTACCATGGTTCCATATGATCATGCTTTCAGAGTACTCTAAAGGTGATGGACAGGGATCATAAATGGTGGCATGGGGGCAGGGGTGTAGTGGAGGCTAAACACAAGTAAACGCAGTTTATCCACCTCTCTAACTTTTAACATTCAAGAATCACACTGTATTATCCACATTCACAATATGTACACTCTTCAACACTCTAAGAACCATGTAATACCACTGTTATTGATCTAAACATTAGACAATAACCTCCACCTTCATCAAACATGTTCTGAATCCCTTTTTTAAAAATCCGACATCACATGGCACAGTCCACCTCACCGTGATCTAGTTAAAAGAAGCTTAGTCTAGGTGCAATTGTTTTGGTTTGAATATTGTTTATATGATAACATAATGTAGTGTCAGTGTGTTTTGGACTTGTCAGCTCCCAATGCAGTGTGCATGAATGTTGGAATGTGTAATGTCGGTTTGGTAACACTTTACTTAAAGGTATCTACATAAGAGTGACATGACACTGTCATGAATGTGTCATAAACATTATAAACAAGTCATAAACATTTATGACTTCTGTTATTAAGTGTCATTCGTCTTTTGTCATGACAAGTTGACATTGTTTGGGTTGTCTTTATTATGACAACTTGACATTAAATCAAAGTGACATTACCAGAAGTTGTCTTGGTCATGACAAGTTGACATTAAATATGTTTGGGATGTCTTTGTAATAACAACTTGACGTTAACCAGGATGACATTACCAGAAGATGTATTTGTCATGACAACTTGGCATTAAATTTGTTTGGAGTGGCCTTATTAAGACAATTTGACATTAGACAGGATGACATTACCAGAGGATGTCTTTGTCATGACAACTAGACATAAACAGAAAATTCACCTCTTTTTGTATACATGACATGTTGACATAATGCTTTAGATGTGCAAGGTTACAGACCAATTCTAGCACCTGGTCAGATATGGGCCATTCTACCGAATTGGTGCAAATTCACACTTCAAAACTTTTTGAGAAAAGTGTGTTTTTTCCTGAAAGCTTTGTAGTCATTAACATAGTAGAACATCTAAAGAACACTATTCTACTGATTGGACACTTTAGTTTCCTACTGTGTTTTTATACAGTTTCGAAATGTTTTCTCTCTCCCAAAATGTGTCACTACCGAAACGCAACAACATTTGATATAAAAATTAGTTTTTAAATGCCTATTCTGATTTCCTTTGCATTAACCTTATGAATATATATTTTTAAAATTTTTTAAAGACAATTTCATGGTTATATTGATTAAAAGTATAATTTTAACAAAACCATAAGGGTGGTTCATCGAATTAAATGCATTTTGAAAGCAATATTTCTCTGTAAATGCCATACATGCACTGATACAGATTTAAAATTCAAGGATTCATTAGTTTAAATTTTTATCTAACTAAATAAAATTATGTCATTTTTTTCTGATAACAAAACATATTTTATTTTTCCAGAATATTATGTGTTTCGGTCGTGACCTCAAATGTTCGGTAGTGACAGTAATGTTTCGGTAGTGACGGCCATATTTCACTGTCCATATTTTGTGTAAAAAAAGTAATTAGTTAGTCAAAAATGGTTGGCATTATGCAGCTAAAACATACAGCACAAAGAGGACCTAAAGCAACACCACATAAAAGCACTTTGCACTGACAGTACGCTGAAGAGCTGGCGGATAGTTCAGACCTTGAAGGGATGCAAGATTCTGTGTTGATTTTCACATCTCTTGAGAAAAAGATGACACAATGTGCTCTGTTTCAGAAACAGAAACTTTTATTTGTGTTATAATAAACAGTATATCAAAAGGATGGAGAAAAAGATCATATTTAACACAACTGACGTCTAACAATATTACTGTAATGTTCATCATGTAAATGGAATTATCAAACATTTTATTTTGAGATCTCATTTTAATGTCCATGTTTAAACATTCCGACATCCAAACTATTTCTTTTGATCTCAGATATGCTACAATTGAACAATGTCAACACAATTGTGATTTTTAGTAACTCATTTTGTTATCTTCAGAACCACTCATTTAAATCTTCAGAACAATACAAACATGTACAGTACTGTATGTCCATATAAAACTTCAGGCCCACAGTATAAACTACAGAATTTGATTTGTGTGCACCCATGTCCACCTGTAACGTTGGTGTACACATATGGGCCTGTTTTTCCATTACACATTCTAACTTCTCTAAACCTCCTTAACTGATTCTCTTGTTGCTGAGTTTGTCTAAGTAAACTTTAGGTAAATTTTAGTTAGGTTGAATACATTTTCATATAAAAGAAATATACAGAACTGCATGTGTGTGTGTGTGTGTGCGCGCGTCTATCCGTTATGTATGGGTGGGCGTTGTGTGCCTGTGTGAAACTTGTTTACATCAATTGGAGGATACTTTGTCTCTTCTCATTTCAACTTTTCCAAGACTGCTTCAAAAACAGCAGGGTTAACCTGGACATGCCTGCTGTTTATCTTTTCTGGAGAGCATGTTTCTCTTTGTAGCTAACAGATTTGTATTTTTCCTTCATTTTGTGCATTAAGGTGTTGTGGAAAAGAAGGGTCTTTCTGACACGTGAAGGAAGTCTGTGCATCTCTGCCTCACTCTGAATCATTGATCTTGGAGAGCTTTTTGACTGTGATTCCAACTTCTTATTTAACCTCTGAAAGCGCTTTCTGTGTCTTTCATTTTTCCTCTGTAATTCTTTGACCTTCTGTTCTAACTTCTGTATTTTTCTGTATTTACTGGTTCTACATTCTCTCTTCCTCATCTTGTAGTCAGTGTGTACATGCACTTGTGGTGAATGATCACCTTCACTAGAAGTGCTAGGTGGTGAGGAAGCCCTCAAAAATGCTTCCATCTCTTCCTGTGTCTTTTCTGTCTTTTCCTCCATTCTTTTTTGACATTTCTTTGCTCTCTGTCAGATAATTCTTTGATACTTTTCAGCTTCCCTTCTTCCCTCCGTTTCTGATTTCGTTCTCTTTCCTTTCTTAAGTATTCTTGGTACCTCTCTGGGTCCTCCCTCAATCTTTGTCTGTATTTTCTCACTCTGTCAGCTCTACTTTCATCTTTCCGTCTAGGCATGTTGGCAATTCTTCTCTGACCGTAGCTATCTCTACAAATTAACCATAGATATTTATATTATTAGTGTGTGCCTGCCATGTCTACACTTAACAATGACATTTACAATGATACTGATAAGTGCTGTTATGTCAATCATATAAAGCAATCAGTCAAAGTCCCGCTAAATTAGCACAGAAAGTTTTCCTAGAGGCCAGAGGTAGAACCATATAGCCTTCATTCATCTCAATAATGAGTCATTTAACCATCTAAGCTATAAGAATTGATTAAATTAATCTGGCATAGTTCATTTTATTTTAGTCCTAGTCAAATCACATAAAACATTACAGAAATATGACTGACAAATTATTTGTACTGAAAAAGAATATATGTGCACTTGAATGTTTCTATTTATTTATCAAAATAAAGAAATGTGTAATTTTGTCACTACTGAAACATTCACGTCACAACCGAAATGTCAACACATGTTTCGGTTGTGACTGTTTCGGTAGTGACGATATAAGCTAATTGTGATCCTAGCACTAAGATGCTAGTCAGTATGTAGTTAGCTAGCACAGTTCTGGACATTGAAACATGACTAAAACCTAAATGACCAGTAGAAACACTCAAAAAAACTTATTTAAGAGTTGAAAATGTGTGATCGGTAGTGACATTCATAAATGTCACACACTGATTTCCAAAATTTCGATCACATTTACTTCAAAACGGTAGGACTGATCTACTCACCATGCCACCATGAGGGAGAGAGGCGCAGACAAACTTCCTGGTCCAAAATGGAGGGGAGTGGCTTAAAGCAGTATCATATTATTGACCAAACAATGTTTCGGTAGTGACGTGAAAATATGGGACAGCTATTTTTACATGATTATTCATGATTTTTCCTGAAAATATTCAATAAATATATATTTTTGCTTTTAATTACTAAAAGTATTCAAAAAGATACTTCTAAAAACAATGATAAAACATTTTTAAAAAAATATTTCATATTTGTTTTTCTATGGTGAAATTTAGACCTTAGGGTTTGGGACAACCACCTTTCAATAGAAAGCACCATATAAATGATGATATTTTATATATAAAGCTTGCAGCTACCTCAAATATTACTTTGGGTTTTGATTGCTATTTGCTTATATCTTTTTATTATCAAACATTTTCCTACATTAATGCTTTTTAAATTAGTTTTTTGGTTCCGGGACAGCAATTTGCACGAATTCGGTAGAATCGCCCATATATGTGTGACAAGATATTTCACAAAACTGGCTGTCATTACACAATTAGGACAGTGTAATGGATAGATTCTTAGACCTCAAGTAAAGTGGTACCATTTTGATTTGTCAATAAGATATCATGAGGGATAAGACTGGCTGTCATGACACCATTATGACTGTGTAACAAATACATTCTTTGACCTTTAGTAAAGTGATACCATTTTGATTTGTCATTAAGATATCATGAAGGATAAGACTGGCTGTCATGACACCATTATGACTGTGTAACAAATACATTCTTTGACCTTTAGTAAAGTGATACCATTTTGATTTGTCATTAAGATATCATGAAGGATAAGACTGGCTGTCATGATACCATTATGACAGTGTAACATACATTCTTTGACTTCAAGTAAAGTGGTACCATTTTGTTTTGTCATTTTCAAAAGTCAAAAGTCAGTTTGTAGTTTGTTTTTTAAAGGTTTCTGAGCAGACAGCACACCTTACATAAAATGGAAGGCTATTCCATATGTTCCATAGTCCACAGCAACAGCTCAAGCACCCTCTAACTCAGTGGCGGAGCTTGGGGCTGGCTTAGGGGGCTTAAGCCCCGAATCTTTTTTCAAAAGCCCCGAATCTTTTTTTAGTGTTTTAAATTCCCGGCAACTCTTATTTCCAATATAACTTCCCCTCGGCCCAATATTGAAAAATAATTTGACTTGCTACACGATCTATGCCAGGTCTCTGGGCTATGGTGATTTCAATGGTTAGATTGATTTGTTTAGATCCAGTGAAAATGCTGCCTTGACAACGCTACGTCATGGCTTCGGTGTTCCAAAAAGCCTCTGCCAGAATTCTGTCACTTTTACAGTCTGTGATAAAACACTTTGTGTACATGTTGTTGAAACGTTATGGATATTAGAAAAAGAAAAGACCACCCAGCTCCGTTCAAGCAACAGCATCGCCCATTGAACTGACGGATGGTGTTGTTTCAGGTTGGTGATTTCACGTTAAGAGCTTTCTGTCAGTTAGGCAGGCTAACGTTAGGCTACTTGGCTAGCTCCCTAAACGTTAAATGTCCTCGTTCGTCGGCGGAAAAGGCAAATTCAATACTCTCATAGGCTAGCTAAGCCTACTGCAGAATAAGAAATTCCAGCTCCCAAAACAAAGTGATCCTCGTCTTGTAATAAATTAGGCTACACTGTTTTGAAATGTCAGAAAAAACCATTAACAGTTATCTGCCCATGTCAACTTTTCAGTGTCATATGTTGCATAAGCCTACCTTAAAACCTTGTTGATATCCTATCCACCACCACAGATCTTATAATCCAAGAGTCCACATAAATATAAAAGTCATGTTATGTTGTTTTGGCTGCCTAACTAATTATTAACTAAAAAAAAAAACATTACAATGATAAATTGAGAGGAAAGGGCCCTTTCCATAAGTGTGTTAATCAAGCACCATGCAGTCTGCATTCATAATCTAGGTGCTTGATTTTATGCACCTGTGTAAAGGGGCCTGATGAAACCTATGAATAATCTTGCTAAATTACAAAATTAATATAATTTAGAAACGTCTATGTCAAGATGATAATGCATTCCTTCTAAAATACCCTTGTATCATGATGACTGGCCATACTGTAATTATATCATAATATTATGTATATTATAGTATAAGATATTCTATATATTTGTCACACAGATGAGATCAGGGAAGAGGAAGAAGGAGAATAGCAATAATAAACAATAATGTCATATCAAACAATAGCCTAATGAAAATAAACAAATACTATAATATACAAACCATAAGAAACGCTTAATTAACTAAGTACATGCTAAACAGATATGAACAGATATTGCCTCTTGAAAGACCCAAAACTATAATTTTGTGTCACAGTGTAGTGCCAGTCAGATACCTTGAATCTGTTGAATGTTAGTTTCACATTGTTTAAGTCTCAATGTGTCCATTAGTTTACACAAAATTCACTAAAAGTCATTATTTAGCCAAATAACTTTCAGTGTCCCGCCGGTGGGACGGTTACCCCCCTCCCTCACCTCCCCCCAACATTCTAAATCAATTGTATGCACCATATTGCTATGTAGCATAGTAATGTTATACACCATTTCAAAGCTTTGACTCTTGGGAATCCAAAAATGACAACTTTTTTTCATGTACAATCTGTATAGTGCTTTACATTCTCAGATTAATTTTATTATGTCTCAATTAAATTTGATCCAAAATGCCCCCCCCTCCGCTTTTGGTGATACCCTGACTTCTGGCTGCAGTGTAGCTGCAGCACAATAAGTAGATGCCTCATATTGGGTACTGAAATATTCACAAGAATCCATAGAAATTGAATCTTCATGTTGTATTATCCAATATTAGTTGTACAGATGTATAGTCTATCTTATACACACTCATTGAACCAACAAAGTAAAGGCAAAAATAGAGACTTTTTTTGTAATTATTCCATATTTTGTGTAGTCAGTCTATATCAGAAAACCTGACATACAATCTAAATAGTCCACAAGAAACCTCAAAGTGTTACCTTTCATTTGAGACCAGGATTATGCTTCTACACAAAGGGGTTCATGTGCATTTGATTGTCAGTATGCATTTTGGATAACAAAAAGTCCTATGGGGAGTATCCATAGGCATTTTACAAAACGCATGGGCATACCTTGGCAAATAATCTAATAAAATAGTCTAAAGCACTCATATTTTCATTCTATATTGCTCAACTTTTGCACACAGCTGGTTGCTAGGGCTTAGTTGTGTTTCTAAGGGATATCAAGTGACCTAGAGGGCTGAAATGTGGTCAGTTCAGAGATGCTTGTAATCCGGCAGAAAGAAAAACCTATATTCTAGCCTCTGTAGCTCTTTGTCAGTACATCACACAGTTATCTTGACTGCTTCCTACGAAAGCTACAGGTTCTCAGCTTTCTATAGAGGTCCAGCACTTGATGGTTGACCCCAAAAGAGGTGGGAACAATGCCCTTGTAAATAGGCACAGTGCAATTTCAGGCAAAAAAAACTTGACATTTTTACTGAGAACTATGTAGTTAAGGGGTTATTTAAAAAAAAATTAAATGGGCTAAGCCCCGAATGTTTACAATGTCTGGCTCCGCCCCTGCTCTAACTTAAACTCAAACCTAGACTGCCTTTATTGGTGTTATCTAACCCTTGAAATATAGACTGGAGCAACAAAGCCTAAAAACAAGGAGTCAAATGTTACAATCCATCCTGAATTTCACCGGGAGCCAATGGAGTGCAACTTTTTGTTCCTAGTTAAAGCCTAGCTACTGCGTCTTGGACAACTTGTAGCTCTGAGAGTAATGTGTGGCTAATACCTGAATATAATTCATTAACAGTGCAGTCTGGAAAATTTCAAAGCATGGATCATCTCACAATCTTTTGGGGAGAGAAAATTCTGCACTATAACAATTATTCTTAGCTAATAAATTGCAGCACAGTGACATACATTTATCTGCTAATCACATTTTAGAGCAGAGTACTATAAAACTATACCACAAGGTTCTTAAAAACTACCGGTTGTGCATCCAAAGATAACAACCACTGTCTTAAAAATATTTCTCTCACACCATCTGCTGTGTCCCCTAGTCAAAGTGGGGCCTATCTCTGTCTCTCTCTTTCTCTCTCTCTCTGTCAGTACGAGCAGGTGTTGTGTGGGGTAATGAGTGTGACTTATGTCACATTAGCGGAGTATCCATACCTGTGCTCCACAGGTGCAGATGAAGGCACTGATGTGTGCTGTGTCATGGTGTGGTGCGTGTTAATGCTGCCGTAGATCACTTAAGCCTCCATCACAGAGTGCTCTCTCTTCTTCTCTCTGTCTGTCTTTCTTCCTCTCTCTCTCTCTGTCTCTATCTCTTCCTCTCTCTCTCCCTCTCTATGTCTCTCTATCTTTCTCTGTTTATATCTCTGTCTATCTCTATCACACTGTCTGTCTCTGTATCCCCCCTCTCTCTCTCCCTCTCTCACTGTCTGTCTCTCTCTACCCCCCAACCTCCCTCTCTCTTGTGACTTGTGTGTGCAGGGCAGCCTCCTCCCCTATCTGTCTCTCTCTCTCTCTCTCTCTCTCTCGCTCTCGCTCCCTGTCTCTTGTGACTGTGTGTGCATGGCAGCCTCCTCCCCTCTCCGTCTCTGAGGATGCTTAGGGCCACTAGCAGACAGCAGTTGGGGGCTGTCATACGGACAGGGGTCTAGCAGGTAAATAAACAGATTATCAAGAACACTCCCAGACTGTCATGCTCCCTGCATAGTAACAGCCTCATTGGCAATGCCACCCAGAGAAGAGTTGGGCACATTAACTTCACTTAACTTCAGCTTCAGAATGAGCGCATGATTATTCTCTTAACTTCATATTCAGAATGAATATATGTCAACTGTCCTGTTTTTTTTCTGGGTTTCTCACATATTTTAACTTTTTCCTTGCTATCTTCCCGTTTTAATATTTTACCATAAAATATCTTGGGAAGAGATGGGGTGGGATCGGGACATGACCACAGGTCAGATTTGAACCTGGATCGCCGTGGGCACTTGGACCCGTGCGTGGTACGGGCGCTGTAGCCTGTTGCGCCACAGCGCCCCCAAATATCTTGTATTTTAATACTCTAATAACATCAGCCCTACCACCAGAGCTGTCCGTCTCCGTAGCCAACTGTTGTCCTGTTGCTACCCCCCTTGCCCTTCCAGTGAAAGCATTGTTTTGCTTGCCTGAAGGCGACATTAAATGTTATGCGCCTATATAAGATAATGGCGTGGCTCACGATTTGAGGCCAATCTGTAAGCAAAACCACGTTAGAGCTTGCTCCACACCTTATTTAGCTAGTGCAGCAGTTTTGTAGTCCAAATTCTTGCTGTTAGAAGAAGGATAGCAACAGAAAATGAAACTTTTTGTGAGAAACCTGTGTGTGTGTGTGTGTGTGAGAGAGTGTGTTATCTGTTTGATCATTCAAAACATTTGATTCCTAATGAAAATGTACTTGTAATGTGGAATTGAATAAAGTATCTAAAATGTGTGTGTGTGTGTGTGTGTGTGTGTGTGTGTGAATAATCAGAGACGTTTGCTTCAACATGAGAACTGTCCACTGTTTTACATGAAAAACTATTTTGTGGTTTCCTCTAACATCTGCATGCTATTTTATAACTGCTTTTTTCATGTTTTCTTTAACATCAAACTTGTATTTTCAGCCTGTAGAAAATAAATGTTGCGGCCTTCATGCTAGAGGACTAGTACACCCTTTTAGACTCTTATAGAGTCACTCAGAGAAGCAACACATAACTTCTCCTTTTGAAGTGGTAACGACTGGCAATGAAAAGTGCTACTCAACGATCACAACTCTCATTCACCATGAGCCGCCAACAAGTTTAAAATAAGACAATGAAATATCAGAATTCAAGTAATCCATAGATAAACTAGACTGGGTCTTAGTGAGTGACATGACATGTTGTAAAGAAAGACCACTTTTTTCAGAACAACATATCTTTTTTTTCTCATTCTTATTTCCAGAAATTGTTGCCAAATGACAAAATGATTATTTTATTTTAATAATTAGTTATTTTGCAGCAACCTCCAATATAGTATAAATACACAGTTTTGAGGTCAAGTGTCATGTGATGTCAGTAATAGCTTGGGTGTATTTTATAAGCTATGCAGACAAAGAGGTTTTGAGGTTGCCTGGTCTTTAGTCTGAAGCCTCTACAGGCATCAACATCTTTCCATTTCAATACTGTCGTTGTCGTTTGTGGTAGTTAAGTGCAAGACGACAGGGAT